>NW_026777615.1:0-180299 GCF_028023285.1 Balaenoptera ricei
TGCCAGCATGGTCAGCTTCTTGGTGAGGGTTCTCTTCCTGCTTTACAGACAGCCACCTTCTTGCTGCATCCTCACACGGTGAAGAGAATAATCATCTCTCTTTTCAGAAGGGCATTAATCTCATTCATGAGGGCTCCACCCTCATGATCTAAAGACTTCCCAATGGCCCCACCTGCAAATCCCTAATCAGAGATTAAGGTGTCAACATACGAATTTTAGGAGGACACATTCGGTCCATAGCAAGGGGGGAGAGAGTGGGAAATCGGAATGAAACACAAGAAATGGAATTGAAATGCCCGGGCTCCCTAAAGGAGCCAAGGAATGTCAATGTCATGGGCGGAGGAAGGGAGGGATTTCACAGTAAGCCACACTCATTCCTAGAGTGAAGGAGCCAGTGGGGACATTCAAAGGCAGTCCCATCCCCCTGCAGCCCTGGTAAGAAAGGAATGCCTGGGGCAGCCATCATTCTCCCAAAAAGCTGACCTGTGCCCATTTGTCAGGTACGATTGAGAAAAGTGAAGAAGAAGTGCCCTGAGCCCGAGAACAGACTGAAACACGTCTGAGAGCCCCAAGAGGCTTTGGCCCTGAACTTGAGGCTGACTGATCCCAGTAAAAGATAACTTCTTCAGAGGCTCTAAAAGCAGCAGTTTGGGGGAGAGCTTGGCTATGGTTATGGTAGCTGGGAAGAAGCTGTGGCGTGGTGAAACTGCCTAATTGCCTGTCTGTCTCCAAGCAGGTCATAAACTTCGTATTATGTTCCCTTAGCATGTAGTACTAGACTGGCACGGTGAGGGGGCTTAACAATATTTGTTGCGTCAATGAATGAAGGTCTCATGCTAGAATAAGAGAAACAGAGTTTATTCTCTGGCTCTGTAAGTTATTTCAACCCCCACCTTAGAACTGGATATCTTATTTCAAAAGACATTTAACATGGAAGCAATTATCCTATAATAGGAATTATTTATTTATTTTAGGTGTTTTTATGATGCTAGCTCTTGTTTCATTTCTATTGGTGGTTTCAAGTCATTCACTTAGTCGACAATTTTCATTGAGTCCTCACTGAACAGAGAAAGCCAAGAAAGGTAATTATCAACTGTATTAATCTGGTTCAGTCCATGAGCTAAACCATAGGTTAATAAAGTTCTCAGGGTCCTAAACGGTCATGTGTAAGTACAGTCAAGGTGATATACCACAGGAGAGGTGAGGTTAGGTCACCGGCTTACTAAGGAGTTTCTCCGGAAAAAGAAACTTATGCAATAGACCCTTGACATTCCCAGGGGAAGGATCCTGAGCGCTTTCTTTGCAAATTCTTAATCCTAGCTCTTTCCTAAAAATTATCCTTATCTGGAGCCAGGATTTCCCATGCATAGCCTGAAATTCTAAATCTATAGCCCATTCAACTCTGACACCTGATCTCTCACCTGGTAGCCGTTTTTCCAGAGAATTTCTCCTGAAGTCTCCTGAGGAGCTTCCTTCACTGCTCTCCCCATTATTTGAATATGGGCCTCAGCACAATTCCAAAATATTGACTGCCTTGATTTGGAGTTGCTCATAAGTAGCTGGGATGGCTGTTGTCAACTTAGTGAATGCCAGTGATCTGCTGGGTCTGTTAAAGTCCCACCTAATTCAATACGAGTCAGAAACGTGACCTGTCAGCTGATACAGCAGGAAACCAGAACCTACAGACCTTCTGCTCTCAGGATTTGCCTCTGGGAGGAAAGATAGAGCCATTTCCAGGGATGGCTGTGAATTATCAGTGCTTTCAAAGACTCTGGGGCCCCCAAATTCCTCCATCCCCAGCTCACCTAAAACACCAATGGCCCCGATCACTCAGTGGGAGGAGTTTGCATTAACTGAGTTAGGACATATTGTGCCTTCCCCCTGCCTCAGCTCCCACCGCCTCTGTCCTGCTCTCCAGCCACGTTGCTAATCTGTGAGCACCTTAAGGCTGCCCCCACCGCAGGTATTTGCATGTGTTGTCCCTCTGGCTAGAATGATGCTCTCACTCCCTTGTCCACAAGGCGCACTCGAAGACCACACTCCCAAGAGGCCACCCTCTCTGACATAGCAGTCCTGTCACTCTCTAACCCCTTACTCTGCTTTATTTGTTCTCCTAGCCCTTATGACTGCTTGACTTGTTATGTGTCTCTTTATAATGGGAATATAAGATCCAGGAGAACTGAAACTTTGCCTTTTTCACTGTTGTGCCCCAATTCCACAAACAGTGCCTGGTACATAGTAAGTGCTTAGTAAACATGTGCTGAATGAATGAATGAATGAAGAAGTGAGTGAGTGAACGGGCCCTGAAATATATAGGCACCATGTGAATCTTTTGAGAAGAGGCTCTCTGAGAGATGGGACAAAGAAAAGATGCTCTCTGAGGTCTACAGGCCTGGACGTAGCTCTGTGTTGGGTAGAGGGGCCTGAACATTTAGGGCACGAGGACACTGGATGCCAGGATCCTAGAAAAATCCAGAAACCCGGCCACACAAATGTTGCATTTTCATAGAGTGGCACCTCCAACATGTTACCCATGTCCAACAGGGCTCAGTTCTGCCCTTCCTCTGTCCTCCCTGAAATTGCTTATCCCCCTAACACCCACCACTTGCTGAGGAACCGTGAGAAGGGTCTCATTATTACCCTGTAATCACTGCAGGTCAATGACAAGGAGCTTGTGAGGCATTTCAGTTTGAGAGGCTGGTGAGCAGAGCGGCATGGGCAAGGGCTGTTCCTCACCAGGATCTGTTCAACTCAGATCAGCGTCCATTCCACTTATCTCGGTAGCCAATTCCTAGCATCTGTTTGTGGTTTCCTATTTAAAGTGATGAAAGGTAACACAAACATTGGGGGGAAAAGCAACTTCAAAACCCATATATGGGGCTTCCCTGGTGGCGCAGTAGTTGAGAGTCTGCCTGCCAATGCAGGGGACACGGGTTCGGGCCCTGGTCCGGGAAGGTCCCACTGCCGTGGAGCAACTGAGCCTATGCGCCACGGCTACTGAGCCTGCGCTCTAGAGCCCGCGAGCCACAGCTACTGAGCCTGCGTGCTGCAACTACTGAAGCCCGCACGCCTAGAGCCCATGCTCTGCAACAAGAGAAGCCACTGCAATGAGAGGCCCGCGCACCACAACGAAGAGTAGCCCCCCGATCGCCACAACTAGAGAAAGCCCACGTGCAGCAACGAAGACCCAATGCAGCCAAAAATAAAATAAAGTAATAAATAAATTTATTTAAAAAAAACAAACAAAAAACAAACCCATATATGGTCACCATCTAATGACAGAAATATCATGGTGAAGTTATTTCTAAATATCTGGAAAGGAATCCTTACTCACACGGAAACTGAATTGGTGTAATGGTTAATCTCTATGAATAATTCATTGTGGCCAGGTAGTCAGACAAATCCATAACTGATGCTTTTTATAAATCTTAGAGGAGTCCCAAGACCCGAACTCCAACCTCTACAAGTTACGTTTAAATACAGGTTCTAATGTTCATCTTACAACTTTGGGTCCTAAGTAATAGTGATAATAGGTAATATTTAGTTAGCACAAATTATGTTTGCCCGATCTGAACTTGTTATGTGCAAACTCTCTCAGAGGTGCAATGTGGCTAAGAGCTCATTTTGCCTAAACTGGCAAGTGGAGAGCCATCGAAACCTGATTTGTTGAAAGACTACTAAACAAGTTGGTGTAGGAGTCTGACTAAGGGCTGGGTCCTCTGGCTCTTGACTGATTGTGAAATCTTTACCTTGCCTTTGTAACACTGTAACAAGGAGAAATACCCCAAGGAGTGGAATTTGCAAATGGGTATGTGTGACCTTTTGTGCAAACATGAGGTAGATCAGGAGCAAAAACAAACAAAAAACAAAGATAAGTTTTCTACCGGTAAGAATAATTGGCAGTTTCTTACAAAACTAAATATAGTCTCACCATACAATCCAGCGATTGCACTCTTTGGTATTTACTCAGATGAGCTGAAAACTTACATCCACACCAAAACCTGCACACAAATGTTTATAGTAGTTTTATTGATAATTGCAGAAAAACTTGGAAGCATCCAAGATGTCCTTCAGCACGTGAGTGGATAAATAAAGGTGGTACACCATACAATGGAATATTATTCAGCAACAGAAGGAAATGAGCTATAAAACCACTAAAAGTGGAGGGGACTTAAAGGCATATGATTGCGTGAAAGAAGTCATTTGGAAAAGACAAGACTATGGAAGCTTCTTTGACAACTTCCTCTAGTTTTTCCCTCTGTACATTAACTCCTGTATTTGGATATCAGAACTCATGGACCGGACCTCCAATTTTTGTGACTTTTCTTCTTCCAATTTTCTCTCCCTTTATCACTATGCTTTACCTTCTGAAATTTTTTCTCATCTTTATCTTGTAAACCTGCTTCTATTGTCTTTTTCATTTCTCCTATCAAACTTCTAATTTTAACAGCTCATTTCTGTCCCCTTAGCTTTTTCAAGTGTACATAGCTTCCTTTTCTGCTCCTCACCATTGTCTTCTTTTTGTTTCACAGGTGCACTTATTTCATCTCTCAGAAAATACTAAAACCCAGACCCATATTGAGAAAGCAAGCTTCATGTAATAATCTTTATGTTTAAAATTGACATTGCAATCTAGTGTTTCTGTTGTGTTCTATTTTGTTCCCCTTTAAAAAATATGCTGCTGGCAACCCACAAAGTTGTTTCTATGACCCACGAATCGCTCATGTCCTGCAGTTGGGAAGAAATATTCTATAAATCATGTTGAGGCTTTTGATCTTTCAATGGTGGAGACACAATCACATTTGCTTTCTGGGCAGAAATGGGCAGACTGGAGTGGCCCAGAATGAATGAAGAAAAACATGTATAAAGATCCAGATGAGAGATGGTAGCTTGGAGTGGGGTGGTGGTTGAGACAGAAGCAGAGTGCCTACTAGGGTGCCTTCACTCACATCTTCTTATTTAATCTTATTTCCTCAGTGTGCCACGTGGGGAACTGGACCAGAGCGTTCAGATGCTTGTCCAAGATGGCATAATCAGTGAGTCCTGAGCCAGATTTGAGCCAGGCCCGTCTGCTTCCTAAGCCTGGCCTTTCCTCTAATCAAAGCAAATCCATGATGTGAGCCTCTAAAATAGGAGAGAAATTGTCAGAAGAGCACATTTTGGAGCTTAAGAACCAATTCCTTGGAAGCTTCAATACCTGAAAAGGTTGACTATGTTTGGCCCCTGAAATGAAACCTAAATTTATTTCTTAATTAAAAAAAAAAACAAGACACATACAGTGTGATGTCACAGTAACAACTAGACTTGGAGTCCCCTTTGATCTGGAGTTGATGACCCTGGTCACGTGGTACTTGTCCCTCAGGCAGGTCACCCTTGCCCTTGTACACCTCTGCCATGTCCTCCATGGGAGGCTGTGAGGATTATGGTTTTCATGGGATTTTTTAATATTTATATTACTATCTAGGATTATACATGTTCCCCAATGTCGATTCATGTTGTCAACTCTAAACACAATTAAACAAGTAGAAATCAATCCCTCTCTTTCTCATGTTCTTTATACATGCTCTATTATGCTACTTGTCATGTAAGGGTATTAATCATTCCTCTGTCTGTCTTCTCTACTAGATCATGTACTCCCGGAGACAGGGTGGTCCCTTCTTAGTCTCTGGGTCCCATTGTCTACCACAGAGTCTGCAGTAATAGATGTCAGATTTGATAATTATGTTGTGTTTGAAAAAATGCAGAATATAGAAATAAATTCTCAGTTTTTATGATAAAGCATTTATATGATTTTCATTCACTGTTTTTCAAACTTTCTTGATCCCTGCCCCCCCCCTTTGATAAGCAAAACTATCTCTGCCACTACTCCCCCACCCCCTTCGGCAAATTCTAGTTTTTCCCCAGACCCTGTCAGTGACCAACACGCACATAACACAGAACATTTGCACATCCCACAGCCAGGGCGATTTTGTCTACTGTAGTTCCTTTTAGTTTATAGTACAAACAAGAGAGCTTTTTTTTGTTTGCCTGCTTTCCAAAGATAAGTTATATGATGATATTGAGTTTACTTTTGCAAATTACAAACGTCCTCACCCCAAGATTTTAGAACACAGTATCTCATGGGAGTACCTTGATCTAATTCAAGTTTTTACTGACAGCTCATTCTAGGGGAAGCCTGTCTTTCACAGCATCTTCATGAGTGAAAATTCACTGTCTCTATTATTTGATCACCTCTGGTCCCTTTTCTTTGCCACTGACTCTCTTCTCCTGGGGACGAGGTTTCAAACCAGATCCCCTCAGGCCTCTGCACTCACACCCATGCCAATCCAACATCTGTCGGTAGCTGTCAGCAAAGACCTGAAGGGGAAGAATAATGGCTGATGTGGAATAAAATGATACTCTACTTGGATTTCAATGGTTTGCTTAATTCTGTTCCAAGCTGTTTGAAGACATGAGTCAAAGTAGACCCGTCTCCAGCCCTGCAGTCCTCACCACCTCATCTCTCATACCCAGTATTTCATCCCTTCATCCCCGCCAATCCATTCTGCAGCTGCAGTCACTTCCTAAAATAAATGTGATGACATCATCTTACTCTTACAGTCCGTCAATCGCTCCCCATTTGCCTTAGGATGAAACCCTGCTCCCTACCTGAGCCCCAAAACCACTGAGATCTGATCCCTCCCTCTTGGGCCTCACCTGGGCCTGTGCCACCTGGCCATCTATGCTCTGAGCAGTGCTATTCAACTTCTTGCACTTTCTACCACAGACAGCGCTCTCTCTTGTCCCTGAGACTGCATCATAAAATACTTCCCTTGGCCTGGAATTCTCACCTTGTATTCCCATCTCTTCATGTCTTTCATTGAGCTTTTTTTTTTTTTTTTTAAACACAATCCAGCTAAACATTAGTTCCTCAAGTCATCCATCTTCCTAACAAGTGTGTCCTCACTCACCCCTTGCCCTCCTCCTGCCCTACATGACATGAAGGGCCCTTTCTGATTGTGCCTTTTTTTTTTTGCAGCTTGTGGCATCTTAGTTCCTTGACCAAGGATCGAACCCAGTCCCCCTACAGTGGAAGCACGGAGTCCTAATCACTGGACCACCAGGGAATTCCCTGATTGTGCTTATCAATCCCAGTATTTCCCCTGTATCTAATTGCTACCTTCCCCCTCAGACATAAACATAGTGCCTGCTATGCAGTAAGTATTCAACACAGTGAGTAAATAAATGAATAAAAGAAAGGGAAAAAAACCCTTCCATGAAATTTCATTTGGAGTCTCATGGCTCTAGTTCATTCATTCATTTTCTACATGTTTTTAAAACATCTACCATGAGCACTGGCTAGATGCCGAGTATTCAGGGAGGAACGAGGTTAGACTTGGTCCCTGCTCTCATGCCAGCACCTCGCAGGGCTCCATGGGTAACCAGAAAAGAAAGCAGAAGTTAGCTGATGCTCTGCCTTAGACAGGGAAGGGCAACGCTGGGGAACTTTCACGCCACGAATGAGTTCTGTAACGTAGACTTCATGCTGAGTCACCTCTAGCCCAGGGCAAGACAGATACAGAATTTGTACCACAGAACTTGAAGTAGTAGGGAAGACAGACAGACAGACAGACAAGGAGTTCTGATACAGTGTGAGAAGTGCTCCTTAAGAGAGCTATGTGCTATGAGGGCAGAGAAGGTTCGATGAAGCTACTCTGGGGAGAAGTAGCTCTGGAAAGACAGTAGCAATGGGGTAAAATCATACTTAATGATGAGATATGTTGAAACTGTGGCTTGTAAACTGGAATAATGATTAAATTTCTAGGTCCCTGAAGCTACTTCTTTGTCACTCCTCTCTGTTGATTGTCAAACGCTTGTATGAAATTGACGGGTAAGGAGGAAATTAACCCCATTAGGATTATGAGGAGAGGCAAGGAGGCTGAGGAGTAGCTCCTATTTGGGTGAGGATGTCTGACTTATTTTCCTAATCATGACTAAACCTAAGAAAGCATACCAGGCTCAACCCTCAAGTGAGAAGCAGAAGGCCTCAGAGTCAAAAGTGGTGGTTGACACCCAAGCCAACAGGAGGCTGAGTCACGCTCTCCTGAAACTGTGGACAGAACTCTCTTCTTTCTAGCAAAGCTAAACCTTGGATGGTGTCTAGAAGTAACGCTAGACAACCGCAGTCCTCATAGAAGGAGCCATGTGTCCACAGGCACACTCTCACCCCATGAGCTTGCACTAAAACAGACACATGGTCCATAGAACTCCTGAGCACTTCTGGATTGCTCAGCTTTGGGATATTGGTCCAGATGTTAGGGGACAACTGCAGACAGGAGTAACTTTGAGTCTCCTCATGCAGAGAAACATTTAAAATAACTTTTCTGAAACTGTTTTTTTTCGGCTTTCCTTATCTGCAGGGAGAAGAGTGTAGTGGTTATGAGCTGGGCCCTGGAGTTCGACTGTCTGGGTGCAAATGCTGTGTGATCCTGGGCGCATTGTGGAACCTCCCTATGCCTCAGTTTTCTCATCTACAAAATGAGGATAAGGATAGAACCTACCTCCTACAGTTCTTTTAATATGACAACATGCATTAATATACCATGTTTCATTGATTCTAAGACATGCATTTTTCACATTTTAACATGTCTGAAATTGAGGTGCAACTTACAGTCAATAGCATAGCATAGTTTAGTTGCCTCAGCGATATGAAAAATAATGGTGTAGCTTATAATCAGTGGCATCTTAGATGTGATGAAATTCAGGATACAAAGAGCTTAGAACAATACATAGCACATAAACTGTACTAAATGAATAGTTAATAGATGATATAGATATAAGATGTATATAGCTCTTCTAACTTCACCAGAGCCAACCTATATATCTCATTTTTAAACAAATGTCCAATATCACAATGGCAAATGATAACATGACTGACCCATTTCCCAGGAAAGAGAGAAGCTGCTCTTCATACTTGGCCTGGAGTTGGTGGAAGCGTCTGGTACCCATCCCTTTATCTTAGCCAAGATCTCAGAAAGGTGAGAGAACTGAGAGCCACTGAGATGTGGATACCTTGGACAAGTAAAAATTTGATGCCTCTTTAGATCAACATTCTTTTCCTAATCATTTATTGGAGCGACTGGTACTCTGAGACCCAGCAGAGAAGTAGGATCTTAAAGTCACTGAGTATTTGAGGCCCTTGTCTTTGCTTTATTAATCTGCTCCACATGGACCCAGGGCCCAACAATGAGGGCATCTGTTACAGATCTAATATTAGCAACAAACACAAGTCACGTCCTCTTGCATAAAGAAAAGAATGAGGGAGAAACATTCGGTCACTAGCAGAGACGTGGCCCCATTAAACAAGGGGCTGTGTCTAACGCTGGGGCTGTCTGTCATTCAGGGAGGGCACAAAAGAGGGGAGGGAGAAGATTGGAGAGTGTAAACCGTCCTTTCTTTCCTTCCGTTCTGCTGTCCTAGGGAAATACGACTGCCCTGCACAAGTCCTACCATATCTGGCCCCAGGTCAGGCAGAGAGGTCCCCTGTCCCCCTAGGAGGACATCCAGAGGTCTTAGGTGGTGAGTGTCAGCAACAGCCATGCTTAGGCCTCTGGAAGGTGTGCCTTCAGCAGAGGGGCTACCAAACTAACAAGTCATTGGATTAAAAACCCTTGGCCATGTGGCTTAGGGGACGCCAGGTGTCTCCCCTTTTCTAGCAGCTCCAAAGGTCCAGCGAGATCATTTGGATTAGCCTCCATGGCTTGTGGAATCTCTGCAATCCCAATGGGCTGTTTCGAACAAGGGGCAAGTCTGAGCTGAGGAAATGTTTTATTTGCCTATCAGAACTTGGAAGTTTTTTGTTAACTAGCTGTCAACATTTACATTTTTTTTCCCCATAAAACCCCAAGTTGTTAGCTTCTCTGGAAAATTCAGAAAATGACAACCCCATGACGCTCATTCCCACAAAACAATAGTAGCCTGGCCCCCAGGAGAGTCCTTGGCCTTAAGATGGGGCATGAGCCATCCTCCTCACAGCAACAGTCGCTTAGATAACCAGCCTGAGCTGGGTGGGAAAGGGAATTTTCTACCAGGGGTCAAGGGTCTCGCAGGAAAGGTCAGCAGGCTCTGGGTGCTGTGAGCAGTGGGCAGGAGTGGATGAAGGAAGGAGATGAACGCCATCTCAAGGAAATACAAACTCCCAGCGCCCAAAAGCCAAGCCCCAGGTACACGGGCCTGACAGAGAGACTGCCAGCCAGCCCAGCCTGGACACTGTGACCCACAACCAGAGAAACAAACATTGGCCAAGAAGCCTGCACAGAGCCTTGTCATGTGTCCACAGTTGGAATGAAGACGGGGAATGGCAGGGGCGGGAGAGAAGAATGTGTTCTCTCCATGTCCCTCCATCCTTCCACTGGGCCGGACGAGAAAAAATACAAACCCTCTCACTGGCACTTGCTGAAGAAACTAAGCTCCCATCCATCCCTGCAGACTAACTCTCCATGGACCAGAAGATAGATGGGTGGGCGTCAACCATGACTGCACAACAGTTTTAACATTTGTACTGCAGCCAATGGAGCTGCAATTTTGAGGTGGTGAGAGGTTGGGGGGAGGGTCTACACAGCAGTGTGTTTCAAATGGGATTCCAGTGGGTTGAGGACCAGCGCACTGGAGCGGTGCCTCTCCACCTTGAACATGCCCCTGACTCACCTGGGATCTAGTTTCAAATGCAGATTCTGAGTCGTAGGTCTGCGGCCGAAGTCTGAGCTCCTGAACTTCACCAAAGTCAAAGGCGATGTCCGTGCTGTGGATCTTGTCCATGCTTTGGGTGATAAGAAGCTACAGCCTTTTCCAAGAGGCACAGGAAAAGATGTTCAACATCGCTAATTATTAGAGAAATGCAAATCAAAACTGCAGTGAGATATGACATCACACCAGTCAGAAAGTCTATCATCAAAAAATCCACAATGAATAAATGCTGGAGAGGGTGTGGAGAAAAGGGAATTCTCCTACACTGTTGGTGGGAAAGTAAATTGGTATAGCCACTGTGGAGAACAGTATGGAGGTTCCTTAAAAAACTAAAAATAGAGCTCCCCTCTGATCCCACAATCACAGTACTGGGCATATATCCGGAGAAAAACATGGTCTGAAAGGATACATGCACCCCAATGTTCATTGCAACACAGTTTACAATAGCCAAGACATGGAAGCAACCTAAATGTCCATCGACAGGGGCATTGCTAAAGAAGATGTGGTAAATATATACAATGGAATATTACTCAGCCATTAAAAAGAATGAAATAATGCCATTTGCAGCAACATGGGTGGACGTAGAGATTATCATACTGAGTGAAGTAAGTCAGACAAAGACAAGTATTGTATGATATCGCTTATATGTGGGATCTAAAAATAATGTTACATAGGAACATATTTACAAAACAGAAACAAACTCACTCAGACTTAGACTTAGAGAACAAACTTACGGTTACCGGCGGGAAGGTGGGAAGGGATATTTAGGGAGTTTGGGATTAACATGTACACACTGCTATATTTTAAATGGATAACCAACAAGGACTTAATTGCATAGCACAGGGAACTCTGCTCAATATTACCTAACAACCTAAATGGGAAAAGAATTTGAAAAAGAATAGATACAGGTATATGTATAACTGAATCACTTTGCTGTGCACCTGAAACTAACACAACATTGTTAATCACTTATACTCTAATATAAAATAAAAATTTTAAAAAAAAGAAGAAGAAGCTATAGCCTTTTCTTTTGTCATTCTCCTTTCAACACTTTAGCAGGGACAACCCCAATCTGTCACCTCTATGTCTGAAAGTAATAATAGTAATGAATAATATTATTAAAGTAATACAAAAGAAGTAATAATAATAACTTCAATAATAGCTAGACTTTGTTGTGTGCTTCTTGTCGAACACTGTGCTGAAATCACACTTTTTTAAACAAAATCTTCAACTAGATGTGAAATAATAGCTGTTTTTACCTCAAGCTGGTTACTACTCTAAGTCTCTTACTTATATGAAGTCAGTTGAGCTTCACAACCATCCTATTGCTGTGAGTACTGTTATTATCATGTCCAGAAGCAGCCCGCCGAGGTCACACGGTTTTATGAGCGCAGCCCTGGTGTTTGGACACAGGGTGTGTGCTGGGCCCCGCTGGCTCTCCCAGGAGCAGGGGCCTAGGAGTGCTGTGTCACTTGCCCGTCACCCTAGCAAAAGGCAGGGCTGGGCTTCCAATCTCCATCTGGCCGACTCTACAGACTGAGCTCTTGGAAAGAAAAGTGAACAATGTTTACAAATTGGGAGTCACGGTTCTTGGCACATTGTAGACCCTCCTAATATGGTAAACACGTTTCCTGTCTCTAGCCTACTTGTTTTTACCTTTCTCCTAGAGTAGCCAGTGTGAACTGTAGACAAGCAGTTACAGGGGTGTCTTTATCCATTTGGGCTGCTAGCACAAGGTACCATAAACTGGGGGGATTGAACAACAGTTTTTTTTCACAGTTCTGGAGGCAGGAAGTCCAAGCCTAGGGTGCCAGCATGGTCAGCTTCTTGGTGAGGGTTCTCTTCCTGCTTTACAGACAGCCACCTTCTTGCTGCATCCTCACATGGTGAAGAGAATAATCATCTCTCTTTTTAGAAGGGCATTAATCTCATTCATGAGGGCTCCACCCTCATGATCTAAAGACTTCCCAATGGCCCCACCTGCAAATCCCTAATCGGAGATTAAGGTGTCAACATATGAATTTTAGGAGGACACATTCGGTCCATAGCAAGGGGGGAGAGAGTGGGAAATCGGAATGAAACACAAGAAATGGAATTGAAATGCCCGGGCTCCCTAAAGGAGCCAAGGAATGTCAATGTCATGGGCGGAGGAAGGGAGGGATTTCACAGTAAGCCACACTCATTCCTGGAGTGAAGGAGCCAGTGGGGACATTCAAAGGCAGTCCCATCCCCCTGCAGCCCTGGTAAGAAAGGAATGCCTGGGGCAGCCATCATTCTCCCAAAAAGCTGACCTGTGCCCATTTGTCAGGTACGATTGAGAAAAGTGAACAAGAGAGCTGCCATGAGCCCGAGAACAGACTGAAACACGTCTGAGAGCCCCAAGAGGCTTTGGCCCTGAACTTGAGGCTGACTGATCCCAGTAAAAGATAACTTCTTCAGAGGCTCTAAAAGCAGCAGTTTGGGGGAGAGCTTGGCTATGGTTATGGTAGCTGGGAAGAAGCTGTGGCGTGGTGAAACTGCCTAATTGCCTGTCTGTCTCCAAGCAGGTCATAAACTTCGTATTATGTTCCCTTAGCATGTAGTACTAGACTGGCACGGTGAGGGGGCTTAACAATATTTGTTGCGTCAATGAATGAAGGTCTCATGCTAGAATAAGAGAAACAGAGTTTATTCTCTGGCTCTGTAAGTTATTTCAACCCCCTCCTTAGAACTGGATATCTTATTTCAAAAGACATTTAACATGGAAGCAATTATCCTATAATAGGAATTATTTATTTATTTTAGGTGTTTTTATGATGCTAGCTCTTGTTTCATTTCTACTGGTGGTTTCAAGTCATTCACTTAGTCGACAATTTTCATTGAGTCCTCACTGAACAGAGAAAGCCAAGAAAGGTAATTATCAACTGTATTAATCTGGTTCAATCCATGAGCTAAACCATAGGTTAATAAAGTTCTCAGGGTCCTAAACGGTCATGTGTAAGTACAGTCAAGGTGATATACCACAGGAGAGGTGAGGTTAGGTCACCGGCTTACTAAGGAGTTTCTACAGAAAAGGAAACTTATGCAATAGACCCTTGACATTCCCAGGGGAAGGATCCTGAGCGCTTTCTTTGCAAATTCTTAATCCTAGCTCTTTCCTAAAAATTATCCTTATCTGGAGCCAGGATTTCCCATGCATAGCCTGAAATTCTAAATCTATAGCCCATTCAACTCTGACACCTGATCTCTCACCTGGCAGCCGTTTTTCCAGAGAATTTCTCCTGAAGTCTCCTGAGGAGCTTCCTTCACTGCTCTCCACATTATTTGAATATGGGCCTCAGCACAATTCCAAAATATTGACTGCCTTGATTTGGAGTTGCTCTTAAGTAGCTGGGATGGCTGTTGTCAACTTAGTGAATGCCAGTGATCTGCTGGGTCTGTTAAAGTCCCACCTAATTCAATACGAGTCAGAAACGTGACCTGTCAGCTGATACAGCAGGAAACCAGAACCTACAGACCTTCTGCTCTCAGGATTTGCCTCTGGGAGGAAAGATAGAGCCATTTCCAGGGATGGCTGTGAATTATCAGTGCTTTCAAAGACTCTGGGGCCCCCAAATTCCTCCATCCCCAGCTCACCTAAAACACCAATGGCCCCGATCACTCAGTGGGAGGAGTTTGCATTAACTGAGTTAGGACATATTGTGCCTTCCCCCTGCCTCAGCTCCCACCGCCTCTGTCCTGCTCTCCAGCCACGTTGCTAATCTGTGAGCACCTTAAGGCTGCCCCCACCGCAGGTATTTGCATGTGTTGTCCCTCTGCCTAGAATGATGCTCTCACTCCCTTGTCCACAGGGCGCACTCGAAGACCACACTCCCAAGAGGCCACCCTCTCTGACATAGCAGTCCTGTCACTCTCTAACCCCTTACTCTGCTTTATTTGTTCTCCTAGCCCTTATGACTGCTTGACTTGTTATGTGTCTCTTTATAATGGGAATATAAGATCCAGGAGAACTGAAACTTTGCCTTTTTCACTGTTGTGCCCCAATTCCACAAACAGTGCCTGGTACATGGTAAGTGCTTAGTAAACATGTGCTGAATGAATGAATGAATGAAGAAGTGAGTGAGTGAACGGGCCCTGAAATATATAGGCACCATGTGAATCTTTTGAGAAGAGGCTCTCTGAGAGATGGGACAAAGAAAAGATGCTCTCTGAGGTCTACAGGCCTGGACGTAGCTCTGTGTTGGGTAGAGGGGCCTGAACATTTAGGGCACGAGGATACTGGATGCCAGGATCCTAGAAAAATCCAGAAACCCGGCCACACAAATGTTGCATTTTCATAGAGTGGCACCTCCAACATGTTACCCATGTCCAACAGGGCTCAGTTCTGCCCTTCCTCTGTCCTCCCTGAAATTGCTTATCCCCCTAACACCCACCACTTGCTGAGGAACCGTGAGAAGGGTCTCATTATTACCCTGTAATCACTGCAGGTCAATGACAAGGAGCTTGTGAGGCATTTCAGTTTGAGAGGCTGGTGAGCAGAGCGGCATGGGCAAGGGCTGTTCCTCACCAGGATCTGTTCAACTCAGATCAGCGTCCATTCCACTTCTCTCGGTAGCCAATTCCTAGCATCTGTTTGTGGTTTCCTATTTAAAGTGATGAAAGGTAACACAAACATTGGGGGGAAAAGCAACTTCAAAACCCATATATGGGGCTTCCCTGGTGGCGCAGTAGTTGAGAGTCTGCCTGCCAATGCAGGGGACACGGGTTCGGGCCCTGGTCCGGGAAGGTCCCACTGCCGTGGAGCAACTGAGCCTATGCGCCACGGCTACTGAGCCTGTGCTCTAGAGCCCGCGAGCCACAGCTACTGAGCCTGCGTGCTGCAACTACTGAAGCCCACACGCCTAGAGCCCATGCTCTGCAACAAGAGAAGCCACTGCAATGAGAGGCCCGCGCACCACAACGAAGAGTAGCCCCCCGATCGCCACAGCTAGAGAAAGCCCACGTGCAGCAACGAAGACCCAATGCAGCCAAAAATAAAATAAAGTAATAAATAAATTTATTTAAAAAAAACAAACAAAAAACAAACCCATATATGGTCACCATCTAATGACAGAAATATCATGGTGAAGTTATTTCTAAATATCTGGAAAGGAATCCTTACTCACACGGAAACTGAATTGGTGTAATGGTTAATCTCTATGAATAATTCATTGTGGCCAGGTAGTCAGACAAATCCATAACTGATGCTTTTTATAAATCTTAGAGGAGTCCCAAGACCCGAACTCCAACCTCTACAAGTTACGTTTAAATACAGGTTCTAATGTTCATCTTACAACTTTGGGTCCTAAGTAATAGTGATAATAGGTAATATTTAGTTAGCACAAATTATGTTTGCCCGATCTGAACTTGTTATGTGCAAACTCTCTCAGAGGTGCAATGTGGCTAAGAGCTCATTTTGCCTAAACTGGCAAGTGGAGAGCCATCGAAACCTGATTTGTTGAAAGACTACTAAACAAGTTG
The DNA here is from genome assembly GCF_028023285.1 of Balaenoptera ricei. Classification (NCBI taxonomy): domain Eukaryota; kingdom Metazoa; phylum Chordata; class Mammalia; order Artiodactyla; family Balaenopteridae; genus Balaenoptera; species Balaenoptera ricei. Next base: position 16,225 of record NW_026777615.1, read on the forward strand.
GTGTAGGAGTCTGACTAAGGGCTGGGTCCTCTGGCTCTTGACTGATTGTGAAATCTTTACCTTGCCTTTGTAACACTGTAACAAGGAGAAATACCCCAAGGAGTGGAATTTGCAAATGGGTATGTGTGACCTTTTGTGCAAACATGAGGTAGATCAGGAGCAAAAACAAACAAAAAACAAAGATAAGTTTTCTACCGGTAAGAATAATTGGCAGTTTCTTACAAAACTAAATATAGTCTCACCATACAATCCAGCGATTGCACTCTTTGGTATTTACTCAGATGAGCTGAAAACTTACATCCACACCAAAACCTGCACACAAATGTTTATAGTAGTTTTATTGATAATTGCAGAAAAACTTGGAAGCATCCAAGATGTCCTTCAGCACGTGAGTGGATAAATAAAGGTGGTACACCATACAATGGAATATTATTCAGCAACAGAAGGAAATGAGCTATAAAACCACTAAAAGTGGAGGGAACTTATTAAAGGCATATGATTGCGTGAAAGAAGTCATTTGGAAAAGACAAGACTATGGAAGCTTCTTTGACAACTTCCTCTAGTTTTTCCCTCTGTACATTAACTCCTGTATTTGGATATCAGAACTCATGGACCGGACCTCCAAGTTTTGTGACTTTTCTTCTTCCAATTTTCTCTCCCTTTATCACTATGCTTTACCTTCTGAAATTTTTTCTCATCTTTATCTTGTAAACCTGCTTCTATTGTCTTTTTCATTTCTCCTATCAAACTTCTAATTTTAACAGCTCATTTCTGTCCCCTTAGCTTTTGCAAGTGTACATAGCTTCCTTTTCTGCTCCTCACCATTGTCTTCTTTTTGTTTCACAGGTGCACTTATTTCATCTCTCAGAAAATACTAAAACCCAGACCCATATTGAGAAAGCAAGCTTCATGTAATAATCTTTATGTTTAAAATTGACATTGCAATCTAGTGTTTCTGTTGTGTTCTATTTTGTTCCCCTTTAAAAAATATGCTGCTGGCAACCCACAAAGTTGTTTCTATGACCCACGAATCGCTCATGTCCTGCAGTTGGGAAGAAATATTCTATAAATCATGTTGAGGCTTTTGATCTTTCAATGGTGGAGACACAATCACATTTGCTTTCTGGGCAGAAATGGGCAGACTGGAGTGGCCCAGAATGAATGAAGAAAAACATGTATAAAGATCCAGATGAGAGATGGTAGCTTGGAGTGGGGTGGTGGTTGAGACAGAAGCAGAGTGCCTACTAGGGTGCCTTCACTCACATCTTCTTATTTAATCTTATTTCCTCAGTGTGCCACGTGGGGAACTGGACCAGAGCGTTCAGATGCTTGTCCAAGATGGCATAATCAGTGAGTCCTGAGCCAGATTTGAGCCAGGCCCGTCTGCTTCCTAAGCCTGGCCTTTCCTCTAATCAAAGCAAATCCATGATGTGAGCCTCTAAAATAGGAGAGAAATTGTCAGAAGAGCACATTTTGGAGCTTAAGAACCAATTCCTTGGAGGCTTCAATACCTGAAAAGGTTGACTATGTTTGGCCCCTGAAATGAAACCTAAATTTATTTCTTAATTAAAAAAAAAACAAGACACATACAGTGTGATGTCACAGTAACAACTAGACTTGGAGTCCCCTTTGATCTGGAGTTGATGACCCTGGTCACGTGGTACTTGTCCCTCAGGCAGGTCACCCTTGCCCTTGTACACCTCTGCCATGTCCTCCATGGGAGGCTGTGAGGATTATGGTTTTCATGGGATTTTTTAATATTTATATTACTATCTAGGATTATACATGTTCCCCAATGTCGATTCATGTTGTCAACTCTAAACACAATTAAACAAGTAGAAATCAATCCCTCTCTTTCTCATGTTCTTTATACATGCTCTATTATGCTACTTGTCATGTAAGGGTATTAATCATTCCTCTGTCTGTCTTCTCTACTAGATCATGTACTCCCGGAGACAGGGTGGTCCCTTCTTAGTCTCTGGGTCCCATTGTCTACCACAGAGTCTGCAGTAATAGATGTCAGATTTGATAATTATGTTGTGTTTGAAAAAATGCAGAATATAGAAATAAATTCTCAGTTTTTATGATAAAGCATTTATATGATTTTCATTCACTGTTTTTCAAACTTTCTTGATCCCTGCCCCCCCCCCCTTTGATAAGCAAAACTATCTCTGCCACTACTCCCCCACCCCCTTCGGCAAATTCTAGTTTTTCCCCAGACCCTGTCAGTGACCAACACGCACATAACACAGAACATTTGCACATCCCACAGCCAGGGCGATTTTGTCTACTTTAGTTCCTTTTAGTTTATAGTACAAACAAGAGAGCTTTTTTTTGTTTGCCTGCTTTCCAAAGATAAGTTATATGATGATATTGTGTTTACTTTTGCAAATTACAAACGTCCTCACCCCAAGATTTTAGAACACAGTATCTCATGGGAGTACCTTGATCTAATTCAAGTTTTTACTGACAGCTCATTCTAGGGGAAGCCTGTCTTTCACAGCATCTTCATGAGTGAAAATTCACTGTCTCTATTATTTGATCACCTCTGGTCCCTTTTCTTTGCCACTGACTCTCTTCTCCTGGGGACGAGGTTTCAAACCAGATCCCCTCAGGCCTCTGCACTCACACCCATGCCAATCCAACATCTGTCGGTAGCTGTCAGCAAAGACCTGAAGGGGAAGAATAATGGCTGATGTGGAATAAAATGATACTCTACTTGGATTTCAATGGTTTGCTTAATTCTGTTCCAAGCTGTTTGAAGACATGAGTCAAAGTAGACCCGTCTCCAGCCCTGCAGTCCTCACCACCTCATCTCTCATACCCAGTATTTCATCCCTTCATCCCCGCCAATCCATTCTGCAGCTGCAGTCACTTCCTAAAATAAATGTGATGACATCATCTTACTCTTACAGTCCGTCAATCGCTCCCCATTTGCCTTAGGATGAAACCCTGCTCCCTACCTGAGCCCCAAAACCACTGAGATCTGATCCCTCCCTCTTGGGCCTCACCTGGGCCTGTGCCACCTGGCCGTCTATGCTCTGAGCAGTGCTATTCAACTTCTTGCACTTTCTACCACAGACAGCGCTCTCTCTTGTCCCTGAGACTGCATCATAAAATACTTCCCTTGGCCTGGAATTCTCACCTTGTATTCCCATCTCTTCATGTCTTTCATTGAGCTTTTTTTTTTTTTTTTTAAACACAATCCAGCTAAACATTAGTTCCTCAAGTCATCCATCTTCCTAACAAGTGTGTCCTCACTCACCCCTTGCCCTCCTCCTGCCCTACATGACATGAAGGGCCCTTTCTGATTGTGCCTTTTTTTTTTTTGCAGCTTGTGGCATCTTAGTTCCTTGACCAAGGATCGAACCCAGTCCCCCTACAGTGGAAGCACGGAGTCCTAATCACTGGACCACCAGGGAATTCCCTGATTGTGCTTATCAATCCCAGTATTTCCCCTGTATCTAATTGCTACCTTCCCCCTCAGACATAAACATAGTGCCTGCTATGCAGTAAGTATTCAACACAGTGAGTAAATAAATGAATAAAAGAAAGGGAAAAAAACCCTTCCATGAAATTTCATTTGGAGTCTCATGGCTCTAGTTCATTCATTCATTTTCTACATGTTTTTAAAACATCTACCATGAGCACTGGCTAGATGCCGAGTATTCAGGGAGGAACGAGGTTAGACTTGGTCCCTGCTCTCATGCCAGCACCTCGCAGGGCTCCATGGGTAACCAGAAAAGAAAGCAGAAGTTAGCTGATGCTCTGCCTTAGACAGGGAAGGGCAACGCTGGGGAACTTTCACGCCACGAATGAGTTCTGTAACGTAGACTTCATGCTGAGTCACCTCTAGCCCAGGGCAAGACAGATACAGAATTTGTACCACAGAACTTGAAGTAGTAGGGAAGACAGACAGACAGACAGACAAGGAGTTCTGATACAGTGTGAGAAGTGCTCCTTAAGAGAGCTATGTGCTATGAGGGCAGAGAAGGTTCGATGAAGCTACTCTGGGGAGAAGTAGCTCTGGAAAGACAGTAGCAATGGGGTAAAATCATACTTAATGATGAGATATGTTGAAACTGTGGCTTGTAAACTGGAATAATGATTAAATTTCTAGGTCCCTGAAGCTACTTCTTTGTCACTCCTCTCTGTTGATTGTCAAACGCTTGTATGAAATTGACGGGTAAGGAGGAAATTAACCCCATTTGGATTATGAGGAGAGGCAAGGAGGCTGAGGAGTAGCTCCTATTTGGGTGAGGATGTCTGACTTATTTTCCTAATCATGACTAAACCTAAGAAAGCATACCAGCCTCAACCCTCAAGTGAGAAGCAGAAGGCCTCAGAGTCAAAAGTGGTGGTTGACACGCAAGCCAACAGGAGGCTGAGTCACGCTCTCCTGAAACTGTGGACAGAACTCTCTTCTTTCTAGCAAAGCTAAACCTTGGATGGTGTCTAGAAGTAACGCTAGACAACCGCAGTCCTCATAGAAGGAGCCATGTGTCCACAGGCACACTCTCACCCCATGAGCTTGCACTAAAACAGACACATGGTCCATAGAACTCCTGAGCACTTCCGGATTGCTCAGCTTTGGGATATTGGTCCAGATGTTAGGGGACAACTGCAGACAGGAGTAACTTTGAGTCTCCTCATGCAGAGAAACATTTAAAATAACTTTTCTGAAACTGTTTTTTTTCGGCTTTCCTTATCTGCAGGGAGAAGAGTGTAGTGGTTATGAGCTGGGCCCTGGAGTTCGACTGTCTGGGTGCAAATGCTGTGTGATCCTGGGCGCATTGTGGAACCTCCCTATGCCTCAGTTTTCTCATCTACAAAATGAGGATAAGGATAGAACCTACCTCCTACAGTTCTTTTAATATGACAACATGCATTAATATACCATGTTTCATTGATTCTAAGACATGCATTTTTCACATTTTAACATGTCTGAAATTGAGGTGCAACTTACAGTCAATAGCATAGCATAGTTTAGTTGCCTCAGCGATATGAAAAATAATGGTGTAGCTTATAATCAGTGGCATCTTAGATGTGATGAAATTCAGGATACAAAGAGCTTAGAACAATACATAGCACATAAACTGTACTAAATGAATAGTTAATAGATGATATAGATATAAGATGTATATAGCTCTTCTAACTTCACCAGAGCCAACCTATATATCTCATTTTTAAACAAATGTCCAATATCACAATGGCAAATGATAATGGCATGACTGACCCATTTCCCAGGAAAGAGAGAAGCTGCTCTTCATACTTGGCCTGGAGTTGGTGGAAGCGTCTGGTACCCATCCCTTTATCTTAGCCAAGATCTCAGAAAGGTGAGAGAACTGAGAGCCACTGAGATGTGGATACCTTGGACAAGTAAAAATTTGATGCCTCTTTAGATCAACATTCTTTTCCTAATCATTTATTGGAGCGACTGGTACTCTGAGACCCAGCAGAGAAGTAGGATCTTAAAGTCACTGAGTATTTGAGGCCCTTGTCTTTGCTTTATTAATCTGCTCCACATGGACCCAGGGCCCAACAATGAGGGCATCTGTTACAGATCTAATATTAGCAACAAACACAAGTCACGTCCTCTTGCATAAAGAAAAGAATGAGGGAGAAACATTCGGTCACTAGCAGAGACGTGGCCCCATTAAACAAGGGGCTGTGTCTAACGCTGGGGCTGTCTGTCATTCAGGGAGGGCACAAAAGAGGGGAGGGAGAAGATTGGAGAGTGTAAACCGTCCTTTCTTTCCTTCCGTTCTGCTGTCCTAGGGAAATACGACTGCCCTGCACAAGTCCTACCATATCTGGCCCCAGGTCAGGCAGAGAGGTCCCCTGTCCCCCTAGGAGGACATCCAGAGGTCTTAGGTGGTGAGTGTCAGCAACAGCCATGCTTAGGCCTCTGGAAGGTGTGCCTTCAGCAGAGGGGCTACCAAACTAACAAGTCATTGGATTAAAAACCCTTGGCCATGTGGCTTAGGGGACGCCAGGTGTCTCCCCTTTTCTAGCAGCTCCAAAGGTCCAGCGAGATCATTTGGATTAGCCTCCATGGCTTGTGGAATCTCTGCAATCCCAATGGGCTGTTTCGAACAAGGGGCAAGTCTGAGCTGAGGAAATGTTTTATTTGCCTATCAGAACTTGGAAGTTTTTTGTTAACTAGCTGTCAACATTTACATTTTTTTTCCCCATAAAACCCCAAGTTGTTAGCTTCTCTGGAAAATTCAGAAAATGACAACCCCATGACGCTCATTCCCACAAAACAATAGTAGCCTGGCCCCCAGGAGAGTCCTTGGCCTTAAGATGGGGCATGAGCCATCCTCCTCACAGCAACAGTCGCTTAGATAACCAGCCTGAGCTGGGTGGGAAAGGGAATTTTCTACCAGGGGTCAAGGGTCTCGCAGGAAAGGTCAGCAGGCTCTGGGTGCTGTGAGCAGTGGGCAGGAGTGGATGAAGGAAGGAGATGAACGCCATCTCAAGGAAATACAAACTCCCAGCGCCCAAAAGCCAAGCCCCAGGTACACGGGCCTGACAGAGAGACTGCCAGCCAGCCCAGCCTGGACACTGTGACCCACAACCAGAGAAACAAACATTGGCCAAGAAGCCTGCACAGAGCCTTGTCATGTGTCCACAGTTGGAATGAAGACGGGGAATGGCAGGGGCGGGAGAGAAGAATGTGTTCTCTCCATGTCCCTCCATCCTTCCACTGGGCCGGACGAGAAAAAATACAAACCCTCTCACTGGCACTTGCTGAAGAAACTAAGCTCCCATCCATCCCTGCAGACTAACTCTCCATGGACCAGAAGATAGATGGGTGGGCGTCAACCATGACTGCACAACAGTTTTAACATTTGTACTGCAGCCAATGGAGCTGCAATTTTGAGGTGGTGAGAGGTTGGGGGGAGGGTCTACACAGCAGTGTGTTTCAAATGGGATTCCAGTGGGTTGAGGACCAGCGCACTGGAGCGGTGCCTCTCCACCTTGAACATGCCCCTGACTCACCTGGGATCTAGTTTCAAATGCAGATTCTGAGTCGTAGGTCTGCGGCCGAAGTCTGAGCTCCTGAACTTCACCAAAGTCAAAGGCGATGTCCGTGCTGTGGATCTTGTCCATGCTTTGGGTGATAAGAAGCTACAGCCTTTTCCAAGAGGCACAGGAAAAGATGTTCAACATCGCTAATTATTAGAGAAATGCAAATCAAAACTGCAGTGAGATATGACATCACACCAGTCAGAAAGTCTATCATCAAAAAATCCACAATGAATAAATGCTGGAGAGGGTGTGGAGAAAAGGGAATTCTCCTACACTGTTGGTGGGAAAGTAAATTGGTATAGCCACTGTGGAGAACAGTATGGAGGTTCCTTAAAAAACTAAAAATAGAGCTCCCCTCTGATCCCACAATCACAGTACTGGGCATATATCCGGAGAAAAACATGGTCTGAAAGGATACATGCACCCCAATGTTCATTGCAACACAGTTTACAATAGCCAAGACATGGAAGCAACCTAAATGTCCATCGACAGGGGCATTGCTAAAGAAGATGTGGTAAATATATACAATGGAATATTACTCAGCCATTAAAAAGAATGAAATAATGCCATTTGCAGCAACATGGGTGGACGTAGAGATTATCATACTGAGTGAAGTAAGTCAGACAAAGACAAGTATTGTATGATATCGCTTATATGTGGGATCTAAAAATAATGTTACATAGGAACATATTTACAAAACAGAAACAAACTCACTCAGACTTAGACTTAGAGAACAAACTTACGGTTACCGGCGGGAAGGTGGGAAGGGATATTTAGGGAGTTTGGGATTAACATGTACACACTGCTATATTTTAAATGGATAACCAACAAGGACTTAATTGCATAGCACAGGGAACTCTGCTCAATATTACCTAACAACCTAAATGGGAAAAGAATTTGAAAAAGAATAGATACAGGTATATGTATAACTGAATCACTTTGCTGTGCACCTGAAACTAACACAACATTGTTAATCACTTATACTCTAATATAAAATAAAAATTTTAAAAAAAAGAAGAAGAAGCTATAGCCTTTTCTTTTGTCATTCTCCTTTCAACACTTTAGCAGGGACAACCCCAATCTGTCACCTCTATGTCTGAAAGTAATAATAGTAATGAATAATATTATTAAAGTAATACAAAAGAAGTAATAATAATAACTTCAATAATAGCTAGACTTTGTTGTGTGCTTCTTGTCGAACACTGTGCTGAAATCACACTTTTTTAAACAAAATCTTCAACTAGATGTGAAATAATAGCTGTTTTTACCTCAAGCTGGTTACTACTCTAAGTCTCTTACTTATATGAAGTCAGTTGAGCTTCACAACCATCCTATTGCTGTGAGTACTGTTATTATCATGTCCAGAAGCAGCCCGCCGAGGTCACACGGTTTTATGAGCGCAGCCCTGGTGTTTGGACACAGGGTGTGTGCTGGGCCCCGCTGGCTCTCCCAGGAGCAGGGGCCTAGGAGTGCTGTGTCACTTGCCCGTCACCCTAGCAAAAGGCAGGGCTGGGCTTCCAATCTCCATCTGGCCGACTCTACAGACTGAGCTCTTGGAAAGAAAAGTGAACAATGTTTACAAATTGGGAGTCACGGTTCTTGGCACATTGTAGACCCTCCTAATATGGTAACCACGTTTCCTGTCTCTAGCCTACTTGTTTTTACCTTTCTCCTAGAGTAGCCAGTGTGAACTGTAGACAAGCAGTTACAGGGGTGTCTTTATCCATTTGGGCTGCTAGCACAAGGTACCATAAACTGGGGGGATTGAACAACAGTTTTTTTTCACAGTTCTGGAGGCAGGAAGTCCAAGCCTAGGGTGCCAGCATGGTCAGCTTCTTGGTGAGGGTTCTCTTCCTGCTTTACAGACAGCCACCTTCTTGCTGCATCCTCACATGGTGAAGAGAATAATCATCTCTCTTTTTAGAAGGGCATTAATCTCATTCATGAGGGCTCCACCCTCATGATCTAAAGACTTCCCAATGGCCCCACCTGCAAATCCCTAATCGGAGATTAAGGTGTCAACATATGAATTTTAGGAGGACACATTCGGTCCATAGCAAGGGGGGAGAGAGTGGGAAATCGGAATGAAACACAAGAAATGGAATTGAAATGCCCGGGCTCCCTAAAGGAGCCAAGGAATGTCAATGTCATGGGCGGAGGAAGGGAGGGATTTCACAGTAAGCCACACTCATTCCTGGAGTGAAGGAGCCAGTGGGGACATTCAAAGGCAGTCCCATCCCCCTGCAGCCCTGGTAAGAAAGGAATGCCTGGGGCAGCCATCATTCTCCCAAAAAGCTGACCTGTGCCCATTTGTCAGGTACGATTGAGAAAAGTGAACAAGAGAGCTGCCATGAGCCCGAGAACAGACTGAAACACGTCTGAGAGCCCCAAGAGGCTTTGGCCCTGAACTTGAGGCTGACTGATCCCAGTAAAAGATAACTTCTTCAGAGGCTCTAAAAGCAGCAGTTTGGGGGAGAGCTTGGCTATGGTTATGGTAGCTGGGAAGAAGCTGTGGCGTGGTGAAACTGCCTAATTGCCTGTCTGTCTCCAAGCAGGTCATAAACTTCGTATTATGTTCCCTTAGCATGTAGTACTAGACTGGCACGGTGAGGGGGCTTAACAATATTTGTTGCGTCAATGAATGAAGGTCTCATGCTAGAATAAGAGAAACAGAGTTTATTCTCTGGCTCTGTAAGTTATTTCAACCCCCTCCTTAGAACTGGATATCTTATTTCAAAAGACATTTAACATGGAAGCAATTATCCTATAATAGGAATTATTTATTTATTTTAGGTGTTTTTATGATGCTAGCTCTTGTTTCATTTCTACTGGTGGTTTCAAGTCATTCACTTAGTCGACAATTTTCATTGAGTCCTCACTGAACAGAGAAAGCCAAGAAAGGTAATTATCAACTGTATTAATCTGGTTCAATCCATGAGCTAAACCATAGGTTAATAAAGTTCTCAGGGTCCTAAACGGTCATGTGTAAGTACAGTCAAGGTGATATACCACAGGAGAGGTGAGGTTAGGTCACCGGCTTACTAAGGAGTTTCTCCAGAAAAGGAAACTTATGCAATAGACCCTTGACATTCCCAGGGGAAGGATCCTGAGCGCTTTCTTTGCAAATTCTTAATCCTAGCTCTTTCCTAAAAATTATCCTTATCTGGAGCCAGGATTTCCCATGCATAGCCTGAAATTCTAAATCTATAGCCCATTCAACTCTGACACCTGATCTCTCACCTGGCAGCCGTTTTTCCAGAGAATTTCTCCTGAAGTCTCCTGAGGAGCTTCCTTCACTGCTCTCCACATTATTTGAATATGGGCCTCAGCACAATTCCAAAATATTGACTGCCTTGATTTGGAGTTGCTCTTAAGTAGCTGGGATGGCTGTTGTCAACTTAGTGAATGCCAGTGATCTGCTGGGTCTGTTAAAGTCCCACCTAATTCAATACGAGTCAGAAACGTGACCTGTCAGCTGATACAGCAGGAAACCAGAACCTACAGACCTTCTGCTCTCAGGATTTGCCTCTGGGAGGAAAGATAGAGCCATTTCCAGGGATGGCTGTGAATTATCAGTGCTTTCAAAGACTCTGGGGCCCCCAAATTCCTCCATCCCCAGCTCACCTAAAACACCAATGGCCCCGATCACTCAGTGGGAGGAGTTTGCATTAACTGAGTTAGGACATATTGTGCCTTCCCCCTGCCTCAGCTCCCACCGCCTCTGTCCTGCTCTCCAGCCACGTTGCTAATCTGTGAGCACCTTAAGGCTGCCCCCACCGCAGGTATTTGCATGTGTTGTCCCTCTGCCTAGAATGATGCTCTCACTCCCTTGTCCACAGGGCGCACTCGAAGACCACACTCCCAAGAGGCCACCCTCTCTGACATAGCAGTCCTGTCACTCTCTAACCCCTTACTCTGCTTTATTTGTTCTCCTAGCCCTTATGACTGCTTGACTTGTTATGTGTCTCTTTATAATGGGAATATAAGATCCAGGAGAACTGAAACTTTGCCTTTTTCACTGTTGTGCCCCAATTCCACAAACAGTGCCTGGTACATGGTAAGTGCTTAGTAAACATGTGCTGAATGAATGAATGAATGAAGAAGTGAGTGAGTGAACGGGCCCTGAAATATATAGGCACCATGTGAATCTTTTGAGAAGAGGCTCTCTGAGAGATGGGACAAAGAAAAGATGCTCTCTGAGGTCTACAGGCCTGGACGTAGCTCTGTGTTGGGTAGAGGGGCCTGAACATTTAGGGCACGAGGATACTGGGTGCCAGGATCCTAGAAAAATCCAGAAACCCGGCCACACAAATGTTGCATTTTCATAGAGTGGCACCTCCAACATGTTACCCATGTCCAACAGGGCTCAGTTCTGCCCTTCCTCTGTCCTCCCTGAAATTGCTTATCCCCCTAACACCCACCACTTGCTGAGGAACCGTGAGAAGGGTCTCATTATTACCCTGTAATCACTGCAGGTCAATGACAAGGAGCTTGTGAGGCATTTCAGTTTGAGAGGCTGGTGAGCAGAGCGGCATGGGCAAGGGCTGTTCCTCACCAGGATCTGTTCAACTCAGATCAGCGTCCATTCCACTTCTCTCGGTAGCCAATTCCTAGCATCTGTTTGTGGTTTCCTATTTAAAGTGATGAAAGGTAACACAAACATTGGGGGGAAAAGCAACTTCAAAACCCATATATGGGGCTTCCCTGGTGGCGCAGTAGTTGAGAGTCTGCCTGCCAATGCAGGGGACACGGGTTCGGGCCCTGGTCCGGGAAGGTCCCACTGCCGTGGAGCAACTGAGCCTATGCGCCACGGCTACTGAGCCTGTGCTCTAGAGCCCGCGAGCCACAGCTACTGAGCCTGCGTGCTGCAACTACTGAAGCCCACACGCCTAGAGCCCATGCTCTGCAACAAGAGAAGCCACTGCAATGAGAGGCCCGCGCACCACAACGAAGAGTAGCCCCCCGATCGCCACAGCTAGAGAAAGCCCACGTGCAGCAACGAAGACCCAATGCAGCCAAAAATAAAATAAAGTAATAAATAAATTTATTTAAAAAAAACAAACAAAAAACAAACCCATATATGGTCACCATCTAATGACAGAAATATCATGGTGAAGTTATTTCTAAATATCTGGAAAGGAATCCTTACTCACACGGAAACTGAATTGGTGTAATGGTTAATCTCTATGAATAATTCATTGTGGCCAGGTAGTCAGACAAATCCATAACTGATGCTTTTTATAAATCTTAGAGGAGTCCCAAGACCCGAACTCCAACCTCTACAAGTTACGTTTAAATACAGGTTCTAATGTTCATCTTACAACTTTGGGTCCTAAGTAATAGTGATAATAGGTAATATTTAGTTAGCACAAATTATGTTTGCCCGATCTGAACTTGTTATGTGCAAACTCTCTCAGAGGTGCAATGTGGCTAAGAGCTCATTTTGCCTAAACTGGCAAGTGGAGAGCCATCGAAACCTGATTTGTTGAAAGACTACTAAACAAGTTGGTGTAGGAGTCTGACTAAGGGCTGGGTCCTCTGGCTCTTGACTGATTGTGAAATCTTTACCTTGCCTTTGTAACACTGTAACAAGGAGAAATACCCCAAGGAGTGGAATTTGCAAATGGGTATGTGTGACCTTTTGTGCAAACATGAGGTAGATCAGGAGCAAAAACAAACAAAAAACAAAGATAAGTTTTCTACCGGTAAGAATAATTGGCAGTTTCTTACAAAACTAAATATAGTCTCACCATACAATCCAGCGATTGCACTCTTTGGTATTTACTCAGATGAGCTGAAAACTTACATCCACACCAAAACCTGCACACAAATGTTTATAGTAGTTTTATTGATAATTGCAGAAAAACTTGGAAGCATCCAAGATGTCCTTCAGCACGTGAGTGGATAAATAAAGGTGGTACACCATACAATGGAATATTATTCAGCAACAGAAGGAAATGAGCTATAAAACCACTAAAAGTGGAGGGAACTTATTAAAGGCATATGATTGCGTGAAAGAAGTCATTTGGAAAAGACAAGACTATGGAAGCTTCTTTGACAACTTCCTCTAGTTTTTCCCTCTGTACATTAACTCCTGTATTTGGATATCAGAACTCATGGACCGGACCTCCAAGTTTTGTGACTTTTCTTCTTCCAATTTTCTCTCCCTTTATCACTATGCTTTACCTTCTGAAATTTTTTCTCATCTTTATCTTGTAAACCTGCTTCTATTGTCTTTTTCATTTCTCCTATCAAACTTCTAATTTTAACAGCTCATTTCTGTCCCCTTAGCTTTTGCAAGTGTACATAGCTTCCTTTTCTGCTCCTCACCATTGTCTTCTTTTTGTTTCACAGGTGCACTTATTTCATCTCTCAGAAAATACTAAAACCCAGACCCATATTGAGAAAGCAAGCTTCATGTAATAATCTTTATGTTTAAAATTGACATTGCAATCTAGTGTTTCTGTTGTGTTCTATTTTGTTCCCCTTTAAAAAATATGCTGCTGGCAACCCACAAAGTTGTTTCTATGACCCACGAATCGCTCATGTCCTGCAGTTGGGAAGAAATATTCTATAAATCATGTTGAGGCTTTTGATCTTTCAATGGTGGAGACACAATCACATTTGCTTTCTGGGCAGAAATGGGCAGACTGGAGTGGCCCAGAATGAATGAAGAAAAACATGTATAAAGATCCAGATGAGAGATGGTAGCTTGGAGTGGGGTGGTGGTTGAGACAGAAGCAGAGTGCCTACTAGGGTGCCTTCACTCACATCTTCTTATTTAATCTTATTTCCTCAGTGTGCCACGTGGGGAACTGGACCAGAGCGTTCAGATGCTTGTCCAAGATGGCATAATCAGTGAGTCCTGAGCCAGATTTGAGCCAGGCCCGTCTGCTTCCTAAGCCTGGCCTTTCCTCTAATCAAAGCAAATCCATGATGTGAGCCTCTAAAATAGGAGAGAAATTGTCAGAAGAGCACATTTTGGAGCTTAAGAACCAATTCCTTGGAGGCTTCAATACCTGAAAAGGTTGACTATGTTTGGCCCCTGAAATGAAACCTAAATTTATTTCTTAATTAAAAAAAAAACAAGACACATACAGTGTGATGTCACAGTAACAACTAGACTTGGAGTCCCCTTTGATCTGGAGTTGATGACCCTGGTCACGTGGTACTTGTCCCTCAGGCAGGTCACCCTTGCCCTTGTACACCTCTGCCATGTCCTCCATGGGAGGCTGTGAGGATTATGGTTTTCATGGGATTTTTTAATATTTATATTACTATCTAGGATTATACATGTTCCCCAATGTCGATTCATGTTGTCAACTCTAAACACAATTAAACAAGTAGAAATCAATCCCTCTCTTTCTCATGTTCTTTATACATGCTCTATTATGCTACTTGTCATGTAAGGGTATTAATCATTCCTCTGTCTGTCTTCTCTACTAGATCATGTACTCCCGGAGACAGGGTGGTCCCTTCTTAGTCTCTGGGTCCCATTGTCTACCACAGAGTCTGCAGTAATAGATGTCAGATTTGATAATTATGTTGTGTTTGAAAAAATGCAGAATATAGAAATAAATTCTCAGTTTTTATGATAAAGCATTTATATGATTTTCATTCACTGTTTTTCAAACTTTCTTGATCCCTGCCCCCCCCCCCTTTGATAAGCAAAACTATCTCTGCCACTACTCCCCCACCCCCTTCGGCAAATTCTAGTTTTTCCCCAGACCCTGTCAGTGACCAACACGCACATAACACAGAACATTTGCACATCCCACAGCCAGGGCGATTTTGTCTACTTTAGTTCCTTTTAGTTTATAGTACAAACAAGAGAGCTTTTTTTTGTTTGCCTGCTTTCCAAAGATAAGTTATATGATGATATTGTGTTTACTTTTGCAAATTACAAACGTCCTCACCCCAAGATTTTAGAACACAGTATCTCATGGGAGTACCTTGATCTAATTCAAGTTTTTACTGACAGCTCATTCTAGGGGAAGCCTGTCTTTCACAGCATCTTCATGAGTGAAAATTCACTGTCTCTATTATTTGATCACCTCTGGTCCCTTTTCTTTGCCACTGACTCTCTTCTCCTGGGGACGAGGTTTCAAACCAGATCCCCTCAGGCCTCTGCACTCACACCCATGCCAATCCAACATCTGTCGGTAGCTGTCAGCAAAGACCTGAAGGGGAAGAATAATGGCTGATGTGGAATAAAATGATACTCTACTTGGATTTCAATGGTTTGCTTAATTCTGTTCCAAGCTGTTTGAAGACATGAGTCAAAGTAGACCCGTCTCCAGCCCTGCAGTCCTCACCACCTCATCTCTCATACCCAGTATTTCATCCCTTCATCCCCGCCAATCCATTCTGCAGCTGCAGTCACTTCCTAAAATAAATGTGATGACATCATCTTACTCTTACAGTCCGTCAATCGCTCCCCATTTGCCTTAGGATGAAACCCTGCTCCCTACCTGAGCCCCAAAACCACTGAGATCTGATCCCTCCCTCTTGGGCCTCACCTGGGCCTGTGCCACCTGGCCGTCTATGCTCTGAGCAGTGCTATTCAACTTCTTGCACTTTCTACCACAGACAGCGCTCTCTCTTGTCCCTGAGACTGCATCATAAAATACTTCCCTTGGCCTGGAATTCTCACCTTGTATTCCCATCTCTTCATGTCTTTCATTGAGCTTTTTTTTTTTTTTTTTAAACACAATCCAGCTAAACATTAGTTCCTCAAGTCATCCATCTTCCTAACAAGTGTGTCCTCACTCACCCCTTGCCCTCCTCCTGCCCTACATGACATGAAGGGCCCTTTCTGATTGTGCCTTTTTTTTTTTTGCAGCTTGTGGCATCTTAGTTCCTTGACCAAGGATCGAACCCAGTCCCCCTACAGTGGAAGCACGGAGTCCTAATCACTGGACCACCAGGGAATTCCCTGATTGTGCTTATCAATCCCAGTATTTCCCCTGTATCTAATTGCTACCTTCCCCCTCAGACATAAACATAGTGCCTGCTATGCAGTAAGTATTCAACACAGTGAGTAAATAAATGAATAAAAGAAAGGGAAAAAAACCCTTCCATGAAATTTCATTTGGAGTCTCATGGCTCTAGTTCATTCATTCATTTTCTACATGTTTTTAAAACATCTACCATGAGCACTGGCTAGATGCCGAGTATTCAGGGAGGAACGAGGTTAGACTTGGTCCCTGCTCTCATGCCAGCACCTCGCAGGGCTCCATGGGTAACCAGAAAAGAAAGCAGAAGTTAGCTGATGCTCTGCCTTAGACAGGGAAGGGCAACGCTGGGGAACTTTCACGCCACGAATGAGTTCTGTAACGTAGACTTCATGCTGAGTCACCTCTAGCCCAGGGCAAGACAGATACAGAATTTGTACCACAGAACTTGAAGTAGTAGGGAAGACAGACAGACAGACAGACAAGGAGTTCTGATACAGTGTGAGAAGTGCTCCTTAAGAGAGCTATGTGCTATGAGGGCAGAGAAGGTTCGATGAAGCTACTCTGGGGAGAAGTAGCTCTGGAAAGACAGTAGCAATGGGGTAAAATCATACTTAATGATGAGATATGTTGAAACTGTGGCTTGTAAACTGGAATAATGATTAAATTTCTAGGTCCCTGAAGCTACTTCTTTGTCACTCCTCTCTGTTGATTGTCAAACGCTTGTATGAAATTGACGGGTAAGGAGGAAATTAACCCCATTTGGATTATGAGGAGAGGCAAGGAGGCTGAGGAGTAGCTCCTATTTGGGTGAGGATGTCTGACTTATTTTCCTAATCATGACTAAACCTAAGAAAGCATACCAGCCTCAACCCTCAAGTGAGAAGCAGAAGGCCTCAGAGTCAAAAGTGGTGGTTGACACGCAAGCCAACAGGAGGCTGAGTCACGCTCTCCTGAAACTGTGGACAGAACTCTCTTCTTTCTAGCAAAGCTAAACCTTGGATGGTGTCTAGAAGTAACGCTAGACAACCGCAGTCCTCATAGAAGGAGCCATGTGTCCACAGGCACACTCTCACCCCATGAGCTTGCACTAAAACAGACACATGGTCCATAGAACTCCTGAGCACTTCCGGATTGCTCAGCTTTGGGATATTGGTCCAGATGTTAGGGGACAACTGCAGACAGGAGTAACTTTGAGTCTCCTCATGCAGAGAAACATTTAAAATAACTTTTCTGAAACTGTTTTTTTTCGGCTTTCCTTATCTGCAGGGAGAAGAGTGTAGTGGTTATGAGCTGGGCCCTGGAGTTCGACTGTCTGGGTGCAAATGCTGTGTGATCCTGGGCGCATTGTGGAACCTCCCTATGCCTCAGTTTTCTCATCTACAAAATGAGGATAAGGATAGAACCTACCTCCTACAGTTCTTTTAATATGACAACATGCATTAATATACCATGTTTCATTGATTCTAAGACATGCATTTTTCACATTTTAACATGTCTGAAATTGAGGTGCAACTTACAGTCAATAGCATAGCATAGTTTAGTTGCCTCAGCGATATGAAAAATAATGGTGTAGCTTATAATCAGTGGCATCTTAGATGTGATGAAATTCAGGATACAAAGAGCTTAGAACAATACATAGCACATAAACTGTACTAAATGAATAGTTAATAGATGATATAGATATAAGATGTATATAGCTCTTCTAACTTCACCAGAGCCAACCTATATATCTCATTTTTAAACAAATGTCCAATATCACAATGGCAAATGATAATGGCATGACTGACCCATTTCCCAGGAAAGAGAGAAGCTGCTCTTCATACTTGGCCTGGAGTTGGTGGAAGCGTCTGGTACCCATCCCTTTATCTTAGCCAAGATCTCAGAAAGGTGAGAGAACTGAGAGCCACTGAGATGTGGATACCTTGGACAAGTAAAAATTTGATGCCTCTTTAGATCAACATTCTTTTCCTAATCATTTATTGGAGCGACTGGTACTCTGAGACCCAGCAGAGAAGTAGGATCTTAAAGTCACTGAGTATTTGAGGCCCTTGTCTTTGCTTTATTAATCTGCTCCACATGGACCCAGGGCCCAACAATGAGGGCATCTGTTACAGATCTAATATTAGCAACAAACACAAGTCACGTCCTCTTGCATAAAGAAAAGAATGAGGGAGAAACATTCGGTCACTAGCAGAGACGTGGCCCCATTAAACAAGGGGCTGTGTCTAACGCTGGGGCTGTCTGTCATTCAGGGAGGGCACAAAAGAGGGGAGGGAGAAGATTGGAGAGTGTAAACCGTCCTTTCTTTCCTTCCGTTCTGCTGTCCTAGGGAAATACGACTGCCCTGCACAAGTCCTACCATATCTGGCCCCAGGTCAGGCAGAGAGGTCCCCTGTCCCCCTAGGAGGACATCCAGAGGTCTTAGGTGGTGAGTGTCAGCAACAGCCATGCTTAGGCCTCTGGAAGGTGTGCCTTCAGCAGAGGGGCTACCAAACTAACAAGTCATTGGATTAAAAACCCTTGGCCATGTGGCTTAGGGGACGCCAGGTGTCTCCCCTTTTCTAGCAGCTCCAAAGGTCCAGCGAGATCATTTGGATTAGCCTCCATGGCTTGTGGAATCTCTGCAATCCCAATGGGCTGTTTCGAACAAGGGGCAAGTCTGAGCTGAGGAAATGTTTTATTTGCCTATCAGAACTTGGAAGTTTTTTGTTAACTAGCTGTCAACATTTACATTTTTTTTCCCCATAAAACCCCAAGTTGTTAGCTTCTCTGGAAAATTCAGAAAATGACAACCCCATGACGCTCATTCCCACAAAACAATAGTAGCCTGGCCCCCAGGAGAGTCCTTGGCCTTAAGATGGGGCATGAGCCATCCTCCTCACAGCAACAGTCGCTTAGATAACCAGCCTGAGCTGGGTGGGAAAGGGAATTTTCTACCAGGGGTCAAGGGTCTCGCAGGAAAGGTCAGCAGGCTCTGGGTGCTGTGAGCAGTGGGCAGGAGTGGATGAAGGAAGGAGATGAACGCCATCTCAAGGAAATACAAACTCCCAGCGCCCAAAAGCCAAGCCCCAGGTACACGGGCCTGACAGAGAGACTGCCAGCCAGCCCAGCCTGGACACTGTGACCCACAACCAGAGAAACAAACATTGGCCAAGAAGCCTGCACAGAGCCTTGTCATGTGTCCACAGTTGGAATGAAGACGGGGAATGGCAGGGGCGGGAGAGAAGAATGTGTTCTCTCCATGTCCCTCCATCCTTCCACTGGGCCGGACGAGAAAAAATACAAACCCTCTCACTGGCACTTGCTGAAGAAACTAAGCTCCCATCCATCCCTGCAGACTAACTCTCCATGGACCAGAAGATAGATGGGTGGGCGTCAACCATGACTGCACAACAGTTTTAACATTTGTACTGCAGCCAATGGAGCTGCAATTTTGAGGTGGTGAGAGGTTGGGGGGAGGGTCTACACAGCAGTGTGTTTCAAATGGGATTCCAGTGGGTTGAGGACCAGCGCACTGGAGCGGTGCCTCTCCACCTTGAACATGCCCCTGACTCACCTGGGATCTAGTTTCAAATGCAGATTCTGAGTCGTAGGTCTGCGGCCGAAGTCTGAGCTCCTGAACTTCACCAAAGTCAAAGGCGATGTCCGTGCTGTGGATCTTGTCCATGCTTTGGGTGATAAGAAGCTACAGCCTTTTCCAAGAGGCACAGGAAAAGATGTTCAACATCGCTAATTATTAGAGAAATGCAAATCAAAACTGCAGTGAGATATGACATCACACCAGTCAGAAAGTCTATCATCAAAAAATCCACAATGAATAAATGCTGGAGAGGGTGTGGAGAAAAGGGAATTCTCCTACACTGTTGGTGGGAAAGTAAATTGGTATAGCCACTGTGGAGAACAGTATGGAGGTTCCTTAAAAAACTAAAAATAGAGCTCCCCTCTGATCCCACAATCACAGTACTGGGCATATATCCGGAGAAAAACATGGTCTGAAAGGATACATGCACCCCAATGTTCATTGCAACACAGTTTACAATAGCCAAGACATGGAAGCAACCTAAATGTCCATCGACAGGGGCATTGCTAAAGAAGATGTGGTAAATATATACAATGGAATATTACTCAGCCATTAAAAAGAATGAAATAATGCCATTTGCAGCAACATGGGTGGACGTAGAGATTATCATACTGAGTGAAGTAAGTCAGACAAAGACAAGTATTGTATGATATCGCTTATATGTGGGATCTAAAAATAATGTTACATAGGAACATATTTACAAAACAGAAACAAACTCACTCAGACTTAGACTTAGAGAACAAACTTACGGTTACCGGCGGGAAGGTGGGAAGGGATATTTAGGGAGTTTGGGATTAACATGTACACACTGCTATATTTTAAATGGATAACCAACAAGGACTTAATTGCATAGCACAGGGAACTCTGCTCAATATTACCTAACAACCTAAATGGGAAAAGAATTTGAAAAAGAATAGATACAGGTATATGTATAACTGAATCACTTTGCTGTGCACCTGAAACTAACACAACATTGTTAATCACTTATACTCTAATATAAAATAAAAATTTTAAAAAAAAGAAGAAGAAGCTATAGCCTTTTCTTTTGTCATTCTCCTTTCAACACTTTAGCAGGGACAACCCCAATCTGTCACCTCTATGTCTGAAAGTAATAATAGTAATGAATAATATTATTAAAGTAATACAAAAGAAGTAATAATAATAACTTCAATAATAGCTAGACTTTGTTGTGTGCTTCTTGTCGAACACTGTGCTGAAATCACACTTTTTTAAACAAAATCTTCAACTAGATGTGAAATAATAGCTGTTTTTACCTCAAGCTGGTTACTACTCTAAGTCTCTTACTTATATGAAGTCAGTTGAGCTTCACAACCATCCTATTGCTGTGAGTACTGTTATTATCATGTCCAGAAGCAGCCCGCCGAGGTCACACGGTTTTATGAGCGCAGCCCTGGTGTTTGGACACAGGGTGTGTGCTGGGCCCCGCTGGCTCTCCCAGGAGCAGGGGCCTAGGAGTGCTGTGTCACTTGCCCGTCACCCTAGCAAAAGGCAGGGCTGGGCTTCCAATCTCCATCTGGCCGACTCTACAGACTGAGCTCTTGGAAAGAAAAGTGAACAATGTTTACAAATTGGGAGTCACGGTTCTTGGCACATTGTAGACCCTCCTAATATGGTAACCACGTTTCCTGTCTCTAGCCTACTTGTTTTTACCTTTCTCCTAGAGTAGCCAGTGTGAACTGTAGACAAGCAGTTACAGGGGTGTCTTTATCCATTTGGGCTGCTAGCACAAGGTACCATAAACTGGGGGGATTGAACAACAGTTTTTTTTCACAGTTCTGGAGGCAGGAAGTCCAAGCCTAGGGTGCCAGCATGGTCAGCTTCTTGGTGAGGGTTCTCTTCCTGCTTTACAGACAGCCACCTTCTTGCTGCATCCTCACATGGTGAAGAGAATAATCATCTCTCTTTTTAGAAGGGCATTAATCTCATTCATGACGGCTCCACCCTCATGATCTAAAGACTTCCCAATGGCCCCACCTGCAAATCCCTAATCGGAGATTAAGGTGTCAACATATGAATTTTAGGAGGACACATTCGGTCCATAGCAAGGGGGGAGAGAGTGGGAAATCGGAATGAAACACAAGAAATGGAATTGAAATGCCCGGGCTCCCTAAAGGAGCCAAGGAATGTCAATGTCATGGGCGGAGGAAGGGAGGGATTTCACAGTAAGCCACACTCATTCCTGGAGTGAAGGAGCCAGTGGGGACATTCAAAGGCAGTCCCATCCCCCTGCAGCCCTGGTAAGAAAGGAATGCCTGGGGCAGCCATCATTCTCCCAAAAAGCTGACCTGTGCCCATTTGTCAGGTACGATTGAGAAAAGTGAACAAGAGAGCTGCCATGAGCCCGAGAACAGACTGAAACACGTCTGAGAGCCCCAAGAGGCTTTGGCCCTGAACTTGAGGCTGACTGATCCCAGTAAAAGATAACTTCTTCAGAGGCTCTAAAAGCAGCAGTTTGGGGGAGAGCTTGGCTATGGTTATGGTAGCTGGGAAGAAGCTGTGGCGTGGTGAAACTGCCTAATTGCCTGTCTGTCTCCAAGCAGGTCATAAACTTCGTATTATGTTCCCTTAGCATGTAGTACTAGACTGGCACGGTGAGGGGGCTTAACAATATTTGTTGCGTCAATGAATGAAGGTCTCATGCTAGAATAAGAGAAACAGAGTTTATTCTCTGGCTCTGTAAGTTATTTCAACCCCCTCCTTAGAACTGGATATCTTATTTCAAAAGACATTTAACATGGAAGCAATTATCCTATAATAGGAATTATTTATTTATTTTAGGTGTTTTTATGATGCTAGCTCTTGTTTCATTTCTACTGGTGGTTTCAAGTCATTCACTTAGTCGACAATTTTCATTGAGTCCTCACTGAACAGAGAAAGCCAAGAAAGGTAATTATCAACTGTATTAATCTGGTTCAATCCATGAGCTAAACCATAGGTTAATAAAGTTCTCAGGGTCCTAAACGGTCATGTGTAAGTACAGTCAAGGTGATATACCACAGGAGAGGTGAGGTTAGGTCACCGGCTTACTAAGGAGTTTCTCCAGAAAAGGAAACTTATGCAATAGACCCTTGACATTCCCAGGGGAAGGATCCTGAGCGCTTTCTTTGCAAATTCTTAATCCTAGCTCTTTCCTAAAAATTATCCTTATCTGGAGCCAGGATTTCCCATGCATAGCCTGAAATTCTAAATCTATAGCCCATTCAACTCTGACACCTGATCTCTCACCTGGCAGCCGTTTTTCCAGAGAATTTCTCCTGAAGTCTCCTGAGGAGCTTCCTTCACTGCTCTCCACATTATTTGAATATGGGCCTCAGCACAATTCCAAAATATTGACTGCCTTGATTTGGAGTTGCTCTTAAGTAGCTGGGATGGCTGTTGTCAACTTAGTGAATGCCAGTGATCTGCTGGGTCTGTTAAAGTCCCACCTAATTCAATACGAGTCAGAAACGTGACCTGTCAGCTGATACAGCAGGAAACCAGAACCTACAGACCTTCTGCTCTCAGGATTTGCCTCTGGGAGGAAAGATAGAGCCATTTCCAGGGATGGCTGTGAATTATCAGTGCTTTCAAAGACTCTGGGGCCCCCAAATTCCTCCATCCCCAGCTCACCTAAAACACCAATGGCCCCGATCACTCAGTGGGAGGAGTTTGCATTAACTGAGTTAGGACATATTGTGCCTTCCCCCTGCCTCAGCTCCCACCGCCTCTGTCCTGCTCTCCAGCCACGTTGCTAATCTGTGAGCACCTTAAGGCTGCCCCCACCGCAGGTATTTGCATGTGTTGTCCCTCTGCCTAGAATGATGCTCTCACTCCCTTGTCCACAGGGCGCACTCGAAGACCACACTCCCAAGAGGCCACCCTCTCTGACATAGCAGTCCTGTCACTCTCTAACCCCTTACTCTGCTTTATTTGTTCTCCTAGCCCTTATGACTGCTTGACTTGTTATGTGTCTCTTTATAATGGGAATATAAGATCCAGGAGAACTGAAACTTTGCCTTTTTCACTGTTGTGCCCCAATTCCACAAACAGTGCCTGGTACATGGTAAGTGCTTAGTAAACATGTGCTGAATGAATGAATGAATGAAGAAGTGAGTGAGTGAACGGGCCCTGAAATATATAGGCACCATGTGAATCTTTTGAGAAGAGGCTCTCTGAGAGATGGGACAAAGAAAAGATGCTCTCTGAGGTCTACAGGCCTGGACGTAGCTCTGTGTTGGGTAGAGGGGCCTGAACATTTAGGGCACGAGGATACTGGATGCCAGGATCCTAGAAAAATCCAGAAACCCGGCCACACAAATGTTGCATTTTCATAGAGTGGCACCTCCAACATGTTACCCATGTCCAACAGGGCTCAGTTCTGCCCTTCCTCTGTCCTCCCTGAAATTGCTTATCCCCCTAACACCCACCACTTGCTGAGGAACCGTGAGAAGGGTCTCATTATTACCCTGTAATCACTGCAGGTCAATGACAAGGAGCTTGTGAGGCATTTCAGTTTGAGAGGCTGGTGAGCAGAGCGGCATGGGCAAGGGCTGTTCCTCACCAGGATCTGTTCAACTCAGATCAGCGTCCATTCCACTTCTCTCGGTAGCCAATTCCTAGCATCTGTTTGTGGTTTCCTATTTAAAGTGATGAAAGGTAACACAAACATTGGGGGGAAAAGCAACTTCAAAACCCATATATGGGGCTTCCCTGGTGGCGCAGTAGTTGAGAGTCTGCCTGCCAATGCAGGGGACACGGGTTCGGGCCCTGGTCCGGGAAGGTCCCACTGCCGTGGAGCAACTGAGCCTATGCGCCACGGCTACTGAGCCTGTGCTCTAGAGCCCGCGAGCCACAGCTACTGAGCCTGCGTGCTGCAACTACTGAAGCCCACACGCCTAGAGCCCATGCTCTGCAACAAGAGAAGCCACTGCAATGAGAGGCCCGCGCACCACAACGAAGAGTAGCCCCCCGATCGCCACAGCTAGAGAAAGCCCACGTGCAGCAACGAAGACCCAATGCAGCCAAAAATAAAATAAAGTAATAAATAAATTTATTTAAAAAAAACAAACAAAAAACAAACCCATATATGGTCACCATCTAATGACAGAAATATCATGGTGAAGTTATTTCTAAATATCTGGAAAGGAATCCTTACTCACACGGAAACTGAAGTGGTGTAATGGTTAATCTCTATGAATAATTCATTGTGGCCAGGTAGTCAGACAAATCCATAACTGATGCTTTTTATAAATCTTAGAGGAGTCCCAAGACCCGAACTCCAACCTCTACAAGTTACGTTTAAATACAGGTTCTAATGTTCATCTTACAACTTTGGGTCCTAAGTAATAGTGATAATAGGTAATATTTAGTTAGCACAAATTATGTTTGCCCGATCTGAACTTGTTATGTGCAAACTCTCTCAGAGGTGCAATGTGGCTAAGAGCTCATTTTGCCTAAACTGGCAAGTGGAGAGCCATCGAAACCTGATTTGTTGAAAGACTACTAAACAAGTTGGTGTAGGAGTCTGACTAAGGGCTGGGTCCTCTGGCTCTTGACTGATTGTGAAATCTTTACCTTGCCTTTGTAACACTGTAACAAGGAGAAATACCCCAAGGAGTGGAATTTGCAAATGGGTATGTGTGACCTTTTGTGCAAACATGAGGTAGATCAGGAGCAAAAACAAACAAAAAACAAAGATAAGTTTTCTACCGGTAAGAATAATTGGCAGTTTCTTACAAAACTAAATATAGTCTCACCATACAATCCAGCGATTGCACTCTTTGGTATTTACTCAGATGAGCTGAAAACTTACATCCACACCAAAACCTGCACACAAATGTTTATAGTAGTTTTATTGATAATTGCAGAAAAACTTGGAAGCATCCAAGATGTCCTTCAGCACGTGAGTGGATAAATAAAGGTGGTACACCATACAATGGAATATTATTCAGCAACAGAAGGAAATGAGCTATAAAACCACTAAAAGTGGAGGGAACTTATTAAAGGCATATGATTGCGTGAAAGAAGTCATTTGGAAAAGACAAGACTATGGAAGCTTCTTTGACAACTTCCTCTAGTTTTTCCCTCTGTACATTAACTCCTGTATTTGGATATCAGAACTCATGGACCGGACCTCCAAGTTTTGTGACTTTTCTTCTTCCAATTTTCTCTCCCTTTATCACTATGCTTTACCTTCTGAAATTTTTTCTCATCTTTATCTTGTAAACCTGCTTCTATTGTCTTTTTCATTTCTCCTATCAAACTTCTAATTTTAACAGCTCATTTCTGTCCCCTTAGCTTTTTCAAGTGTACATAGCTTCCTTTTCTGCTCCTCACCATTGTCTTCTTTTTGTTTCACAGGTGCACTTATTTCATCTCTCAGAAAATACTAAAACCCAGACCCATATTGAGAAAGCAAGCTTCATGTAATAATCTTTATGTTTAAAATTGACATTGCAATCTAGTGTTTCTGTTGTGTTCTATTTTGTTCCCCTTTAAAAAATATGCTGCTGGCAACCCACAAAGTTGTTTCTATGACCCACGAATCGCTCATGTCCTGCAGTTGGGAAGAAATATTCTATAAATCATGTTGAGGCTTTTGATCTTTCAATGGTGGAGACACAATCACATTTGCTTTCTGGGCAGAAATGGGCAGACTGGAGTGGCCCAGAATGAATGAAGAAAAACATGTATAAAGATCCAGATGAGAGATGGTAGCTTGGAGTGGGGTGGTGGTTGAGACAGAAGCAGAGTGCCTACTAGGGTGCCTTCACTCACATCTTCTTATTTAATCTTATTTCCTCAGTGTGCCACGTGGGGAACTGGACCAGAGCGTTCAGATGCTTGTCCAAGATGGCATAATCAGTGAGTCCTGAGCCAGATTTGAGCCAGGCCCGTCTGCTTCCTAAGCCTGGCCTTTCCTCTAATCAAAGCAAATCCATGATGTGAGCCTCTAAAATAGGAGAGAAATTGTCAGAAGAGCACATTTTGGAGCTTAAGAACCAATTCCTTGGAGGCTTCAATACCTGAAAAGGTTGACTATGTTTGGGCCCTGAAATGAAACCTAAATTTATTTCTTAATTAAAAAAAAAACAAGACACATACAGTGTGATGTCACAGTAACAACTAGACTTGGAGTCCCCTTTGATCTGGAGTTGATGACCCTGGTCACGTGGTACTTGTCCCTCAGGCAGGTCACCCTTGCCCTTGTACACCTCTGCCATGTCCTCCATGGGAGGCTGTGAGGATTATGGTTTTCATGGGATTTTTTAATATTTATATTACTATCTAGGATTATACATGTTCCCCAATGTCGATTCATGTTGTCAACTCTAAACACAATTAAACAAGTAGAAATCAATCCCTCTCTTTCTCATGTTCTTTATACATGCTCTATTATGCTACTTGTCATGTAAGGGTATTAATCATTCCTCTGTCTGTCTTCTCTACTAGATCATGTACTCCCGGAGACAGGGTGGTCCCTTCTTAGTCTCTGGGTCCCATTGTCTACCACAGAGTCTGCAGTAATAGATGTCAGATTTGATAATTATGTTGTGTTTGAAAAAATGCAGAATATAGAAATAAATTCTCAGTTTTTATGATAAAGCATTTATATGATTTTCATTCACTGTTTTTCAAACTTTCTTGATCCCTGCCCCCCCCCCCCCTTTGATAAGCAAAACTATCTCTGCCACTACTCCCCCACCCCCTTCGGCAAATTCTAGTTTTTCCCCAGACCCTGTCAGTGACCAACACGCACATAACACAGAACATTTGCACATCCCACAGCCAGGGCGATTTTGTCTACTTTAGTTCCTTTTAGTTTATAGTACAAACAAGAGAGCTTTTTTTTGTTTGCCTGCTTTCCAAAGATAAGTTATATGATGATATTGTGTTTACTTTTGCAAATTACAAACGTCCTCACCCCAAGATTTTAGAACACAGTATCTCATGGGAGTACCTTGATCTAATTAAAGTTTTTACTGACAGCTCATTCTAGGGGAAGCCTGTCTTTCACAGCATCTTCATGAGTGAAAATTCACTGTCTCTATTATTTGATCACCTCTGGTCCCTTTTCTTTGCCACTGACTCTCTTCTCCTGGGGACGAGGTTTCAAACCAGATCCCCTCAGGCCTCTGCACTCACACCCATGCCAATCCAACATCTGTCGGTAGCTGTCAGCAAAGACCTGAAGGGGAAGAATAATGGCTGATGTGGAATAAAATGATACTCTACTTGGATTTCAATGGTTTGCTTAATTCTGTTCCAAGCTGTTTGAAGACATGAGTCAAAGTAGACCCGTCTCCAGCCCTGCAGTCCTCACCACCTCATCTCTCATACCCAGTATTTCATCCCTTCATCCCCGCCAATCCATTCTGCAGCTGCAGTCACTTCCTAAAATAAATGTGATGACATCATCTTACTCTTACAGTCCGTCAATCGCTCCCCATTTGCCTTAGGATGAAACCCTGCTCCCTACCTGAGCCCCAAAACCACTGAGATCTGATCCCTCCCTCTTGGGCCTCACCTGGGCCTGTGCCACCTGGCCGTCTATGCTCTGAGCAGTGCTATTCAACTTCTTGCACTTTCTACCACAGACAGCGCTCTCTCTTGTCCCTGAGACTGCATCATAAAATACTTCCCTTGGCCTGGAATTCTCACCTTGTATTCCCATCTCTTCATGTCTTTCATTGAGCTTTTTTTTTTTTTTTTTAAACACAATCCAGCTAAACATTAGTTCCTCAAGTCATCCATCTTCCTAACAAGTGTGTCCTCACTCACCCCTTGCCCTCCTCCTGCCCTACATGACATGAAGGGCCCTTTCTGATTGTGCCTTTTTTTTTTTTGCAGCTTGTGGCATCTTAGTTCCTTGACCAAGGATCGAACCCAGTCCCCCTACAGTGGAAGCACGGAGTCCTAATCACTGGACCACCAGGGAATTCCCTGATTGTGCTTATCAATCCCAGTATTTCCCCTGTATCTAATTGCTACCTTCCCCCTCAGACATAAACATAGTGCCTGCTATGCAGTAAGTATTCAACACAGTGAGTAAATAAATGAATAAAAGAAAGGGAAAAAAACCCTTCCATGAAATTTCATTTGGAGTCTCATGGCTCTAGTTCATTCATTCATTTTCTACATGTTTTTAAAACATCTACCATGAGCACTGGCTAGATGCCGAGTATTCAGGGAGGAACGAGGTTAGACTTGGTCCCTGCTCTCATGCCAGCACCTCGCAGGGCTCCATGGGTAACCAGAAAAGAAAGCAGAAGTTAGCTGATGCTCTGCCTTAGACAGGGAAGGGCAACGCTGGGGAACTTTCACGCCACGAATGAGTTCTGTAACGTAGACTTCATGCTGAGTCACCTCTAGCCCAGGGCAAGACAGATACAGAATTTGTACCACAGAACTTGAAGTAGTAGGGAAGACAGACAGACAGACAGACAAGGAGTTCTGATACAGTGTGAGAAGTGCTCCTTAAGAGAGCTATGTGCTATGAGGGCAGAGAAGGTTCGATGAAGCTACTCTGGGGAGAAGTAGCTCTGGAAAGACAGTAGCAATGGGGTAAAATCATACTTAATGATGAGATATGTTGAAACTGTGGCTTGTAAACTGGAATAATGATTAAATTTCTAGGTCCCTGAAGCTACTTCTTTGTCACTCCTCTCTGTTGATTGTCAAACGCTTGTATGAAATTGACGGGTAAGGAGGAAATTAACCCCATTTGGATTATGAGGAGAGGCAAGGAGGCTGAGGAGTAGCTCCTATTTGGGTGAGGATGTCTGACTTATTTTCCTAATCATGACTAAACCTAAGAAAGCATACCAGCCTCAACCCTCAAGTGAGAAGCAGAAGGCCTCAGAGTCAAAAGTGGTGGTTGACACGCAAGCCAACAGGAGGCTGAGTCACGCTCTCCTGAAACTGTGGACAGAACTCTCTTCTTTCTAGCAAAGCTAAACCTTGGATGGTGTCTAGAAGTAACGCTAGACAACCGCAGTCCTCATAGAAGGAGCCATGTGTCCACAGGCACACTCTCACCCCATGAGCTTGCACTAAAACAGACACATGGTCCATAGAACTCCTGAGCACTTCCGGATTGCTCAGCTTTGGGATATTGGTCCAGATGTTAGGGGACAACTGCAGACAGGAGTAACTTTGAGTCTCCTCATGCAGAGAAACATTTAAAATAACTTTTCTGAAACTGTTTTTTTTCGGCTTTCCTTATCTGCAGGGAGAAGAGTGTAGTGGTTATGAGCTGGGCCCTGGAGTTCGACTGTCTGGGTGCAAATGCTGTGTGATCCTGGGCGCATTGTGGAACCTCCCTATGCCTCAGTTTTCTCATCTACAAAATGAGGATAAGGATAGAACCTACCTCCTACAGTTCTTTTAATATGACAACATGCATTAATATACCATGTTTCATTGATTCTAAGACATGCATTTTTCACATTTTAACATGTCTGAAATTGAGGTGCAACTTACAGTCAATAGCATAGCATAGTTTAGTTGCCTCAGCGATATGAAAAATAATGGTGTAGCTTATAATCAGTGGCATCTTAGATGTGATGAAATTCAGGATACAAAGAGCTTAGAACAATACATAGCACATAAACTGTACTAAATGAATAGTTAATAGATGATATAGATATAAGATGTATATAGCTCTTCTAACTTCACCAGAGCCAACCTATATATCTCATTTTTAAACAAATGTCCAATATCACAATGGCAAATGATAATGGCATGACTGACCCATTTCCCAGGAAAGAGAGAAGCTGCTCTTCATACTTGGCCTGGAGTTGGTGGAAGCGTCTGGTACCCATCCCTTTATCTTAGCCAAGATCTCAGAAAGGTGAGAGAACTGAGAGCCACTGAGATGTGGATACCTTGGACAAGTAAAAATTTGATGCCTCTTTAGATCAACATTCTTTTCCTAATCATTTATTGGAGCGACTGGTACTCTGAGACCCAGCAGAGAAGTAGGATCTTAAAGTCACTGAGTATTTGAGGCCCTTGTCTTTGCTTTATTAATCTGCTCCACATGGACCCAGGGCCCAACAATGAGGGCATCTGTTACAGATCTAATATTAGCAACAAACACAAGTCACGTCCTCTTGCATAAAGAAAAGAATGAGGGAGAAACATTCGGTCACTAGCAGAGACGTGGCCCCATTAAACAAGGGGCTGTGTCTAACGCTGGGGCTGTCTGTCATTCAGGGAGGGCACAAAAGAGGGGAGGGAGAAGATTGGAGAGTGTAAACCGTCCTTTCTTTCCTTCCGTTCTGCTGTCCTAGGGAAATACGACTGCCCTGCACAAGTCCTACCATATCTGGCCCCAGGTCAGGCAGAGAGGTCCCCTGTCCCCCTAGGAGGACATCCAGAGGTCTT
This sequence comes from Balaenoptera ricei, assembly GCF_028023285.1. Classification (NCBI taxonomy): domain Eukaryota; kingdom Metazoa; phylum Chordata; class Mammalia; order Artiodactyla; family Balaenopteridae; genus Balaenoptera; species Balaenoptera ricei. The sequence goes on from NW_026777615.1 coordinate 47,185, forward strand.
AGGTGGTGAGTGTCAGCAACAGCCATGCTTAGGCCTCTGGAAGGTGTGCCTTCAGCAGAGGGGCTACCAAACTAACAAGTCATTGGATTAAAAACCCTTGGCCATGTGGCTTAGGGGACGCCAGGTGTCTCCCCTTTTCTAGCAGCTCCAAAGGTCCAGCGAGATCATTTGGATTAGCCTCCATGGCTTGTGGAATCTCTGCAATCCCAATGGGCTGTTTCGAACAAGGGGCAAGTCTGAGCTGAGGAAATGTTTTATTTGCCTATCAGAACTTGGAAGTTTTTTGTTAACTAGCTGTCAACATTTACATTTTTTTTCCCCATAAAACCCCAAGTTGTTAGCTTCTCTGGAAAATTCAGAAAATGACAACCCCATGACGCTCATTCCCACAAAACAATAGTAGCCTGGCCCCCAGGAGAGTCCTTGGCCTTAAGATGGGGCATGAGCCATCCTCCTCACAGCAACAGTCGCTTAGATAACCAGCCTGAGCTGGGTGGGAAAGGGAATTTTCTACCAGGGGTCAAGGGTCTCGCAGGAAAGGTCAGCAGGCTCTGGGTGCTGTGAGCAGTGGGCAGGAGTGGATGAAGGAAGGAGATGAACGCCATCTCAAGGAAATACAAACTCCCAGCGCCCAAAAGCCAAGCCCCAGGTACACGGGCCTGACAGAGAGACTGCCAGCCAGCCCAGCCTGGACACTGTGACCCACAACCAGAGAAACAAACATTGGCCAAGAAGCCTGCACAGAGCCTTGTCATGTGTCCACAGTTGGAATGAAGACGGGGAATGGCAGGGGCGGGAGAGAAGAATGTGTTCTCTCCATGTCCCTCCATCCTTCCACTGGGCCGGACGAGAAAAAATACAAACCCTCTCACTGGCACTTGCTGAAGAAACTAAGCTCCCATCCATCCCTGCAGACTAACTCTCCATGGACCAGAAGATAGATGGGTGGGCGTCAACCATGACTGCACAACAGTTTTAACATTTGTACTGCAGCCAATGGAGCTGCAATTTTGAGGTGGTGAGAGGTTGGGGGGAGGGTCTACACAGCAGTGTGTTTCAAATGGGATTCCAGTGGGTTGAGGACCAGCGCACTGGAGCGGTGCCTCTCCACCTTGAACATGCCCCTGACTCACCTGGGATCTAGTTTCAAATGCAGATTCTGAGTCGTAGGTCTGCGGCCGAAGTCTGAGCTCCTGAACTTCACCAAAGTCAAAGGCGATGTCCGTGCTGTGGATCTTGTCCATGCTTTGGGTGATAAGAAGCTACAGCCTTTTCCAAGAGGCACAGGAAAAGATGTTCAACATCGCTAATTATTAGAGAAATGCAAATCAAAACTGCAGTGAGATATGACATCACACCAGTCAGAAAGTCTATCATCAAAAAATCCACAATGAATAAATGCTGGAGAGGGTGTGGAGAAAAGGGAATTCTCCTACACTGTTGGTGGGAAAGTAAATTGGTATAGCCACTGTGGAGAACAGTATGGAGGTTCCTTAAAAAACTAAAAATAGAGCTCCCCTCTGATCCCACAATCACAGTACTGGGCATATATCCGGAGAAAAACATGGTCTGAAAGGATACATGCACCCCAATGTTCATTGCAACACAGTTTACAATAGCCAAGACATGGAAGCAACCTAAATGTCCATCGACAGGGGCATTGCTAAAGAAGATGTGGTAAATATATACAATGGAATATTACTCAGCCATTAAAAAGAATGAAATAATGCCATTTGCAGCAACATGGGTGGACGTAGAGATTATCATACTGAGTGAAGTAAGTCAGACAAAGACAAGTATTGTATGATATCGCTTATATGTGGGATCTAAAAATAATGTTACATAGGAACATATTTACAAAACAGAAACAAACTCACTCAGACTTAGACTTAGAGAACAAACTTACGGTTACCGGCGGGAAGGTGGGAAGGGATATTTAGGGAGTTTGGGATTAACATGTACACACTGCTATATTTTAAATGGATAACCAACAAGGACTTAATTGCATAGCACAGGGAACTCTGCTCAATATTACCTAACAACCTAAATGGGAAAAGAATTTGAAAAAGAATAGATACAGGTATATGTATAACTGAATCACTTTGCTGTGCACCTGAAACTAACACAACATTGTTAATCACTTATACTCTAATATAAAATAAAAATTTTAAAAAAAAGAAGAAGAAGCTATAGCCTTTTCTTTTGTCATTCTCCTTTCAACACTTTAGCAGGGACAACCCCAATCTGTCACCTCTATGTCTGAAAGTAATAATAGTAATGAATAATATTATTAAAGTAATACAAAAGAAGTAATAATAATAACTTCAATAATAGCTAGACTTTGTTGTGTGCTTCTTGTCGAACACTGTGCTGAAATCACACTTTTTTAAACAAAATCTTCAACTAGATGTGAAATAATAGCTGTTTTTACCTCAAGCTGGTTACTACTCTAAGTCTCTTACTTATATGAAGTCAGTTGAGCTTCACAACCATCCTATTGCTGTGAGTACTGTTATTATCATGTCCAGAAGCAGCCCGCCGAGGTCACACGGTTTTATGAGCGCAGCCCTGGTGTTTGGACACAGGGTGTGTGCTGGGCCCCGCTGGCTCTCCCAGGAGCAGGGGCCTAGGAGTGCTGTGTCACTTGCCCGTCACCCTAGCAAAAGGCAGGGCTGGGCTTCCAATCTCCATCTGGCCGACTCTACAGACTGAGCTCTTGGAAAGAAAAGTGAACAATGTTTACAAATTGGGAGTCACGGTTCTTGGCACATTGTAGACCCTCCTAATATGGTAACCACGTTTCCTGTCTCTAGCCTACTTGTTTTTACCTTTCTCCTAGAGTAGCCAGTGTGAACTGTAGACAAGCAGTTACAGGGGTGTCTTTATCCATTTGGGCTGCTAGCACAAGGTACCATAAACTGGGGGGATTGAACAACAGTTTTTTTTCACAGTTCTGGAGGCAGGAAGTCCAAGCCTAGGGTGCCAGCATGGTCAGCTTCTTGGTGAGGGTTCTCTTCCTGCTTTACAGACAGCCACCTTCTTGCTGCATCCTCACATGGTGAAGAGAATAATCATCTCTCTTTTTAGAAGGGCATTAATCTCATTCATGAGGGCTCCACCCTCATGATCTAAAGACTTCCCAATGGCCCCACCTGCAAATCCCTAATCGGAGATTAAGGTGTCAACATATGAATTTTAGGAGGACACATTCGGTCCATAGCAAGGGGGGAGAGAGTGGGAAATCGGAATGAAACACAAGAAATGGAATTGAAATGCCCGGGCTCCCTAAAGGAGCCAAGGAATGTCAATGTCATGGGCGGAGGAAGGGAGGGATTTCACAGTAAGCCACACTCATTCCTGGAGTGAAGGAGCCAGTGGGGACATTCAAAGGCAGTCCCATCCCCCTGCAGCCCTGGTAAGAAAGGAATGCCTGGGGCAGCCATCATTCTCCCAAAAAGCTGACCTGTGCCCATTTGTCAGGTACGATTGAGAAAAGTGAACAAGAGAGCTGCCATGAGCCCGAGAACAGACTGAAACACGTCTGAGAGCCCCAAGAGGCTTTGGCCCTGAACTTGAGGCTGACTGATCCCAGTAAAAGATAACTTCTTCAGAGGCTCTAAAAGCAGCAGTTTGGGGGAGAGCTTGGCTATGGTTATGGTAGCTGGGAAGAAGCTGTGGCGTGGTGAAACTGCCTAATTGCCTGTCTGTCTCCAAGCAGGTCATAAACTTCGTATTATGTTCCCTTAGCATGTAGTACTAGACTGGCACGGTGAGGGGGCTTAACAATATTTGTTGCGTCAATGAATGAAGGTCTCATGCTAGAATAAGAGAAACAGAGTTTATTCTCTGGCTCTGTAAGTTATTTCAACCCCCTCCTTAGAACTGGATATCTTATTTCAAAAGACATTTAACATGGAAGCAATTATCCTATAATAGGAATTATTTATTTATTTTAGGTGTTTTTATGATGCTAGCTCTTGTTTCATTTCTACTGGTGGTTTCAAGTCATTCACTTAGTCGACAATTTTCATTGAGTCCTCACTGAACAGAGAAAGCCAAGAAAGGTAATTATCAACTGTATTAATCTGGTTCAATCCATGAGCTAAACCATAGGTTAATAAAGTTCTCAGGGTCCTAAACGGTCATGTGTAAGTACAGTCAAGGTGATATACCACAGGAGAGGTGAGGTTAGGTCACCGGCTTACTAAGGAGTTTCTCCAGAAAAAGAAACTTATGCAATAGACCCTTGACATTCCCAGGGGAAGGATCCTGAGCGCTTTCTTTGCAAATTCTTAATCCTAGCTCTTTCCTAAAAATTATCCTTATCTGGAGCCAGGATTTCCCATGCATAGCCTGAAATTCTAAATCTATAGCCCATTCAACTCTGACACCTGATCTCTCACCTGGCAGCCGTTTTTCCAGAGAATTTCTCCTGAAGTCTCCTGAGGAGCTTCCTTCACTGCTCTCCACATTATTTGAATATGGGCCTCAGCACAATTCCAAAATATTGACTGCCTTGATTTGGAGTTGCTCTTAAGTAGCTGGGATGGCTGTTGTCAACTTAGTGAATGCCAGTGATCTGCTGGGTCTGTTAAAGTCCCACCTAATTCAATACGAGTCAGAAACGTGACCTGTCAGCTGATACAGCAGGAAACCAGAACCTACAGACCTTCTGCTCTCAGGATTTGCCTCTGGGAGGAAAGATAGAGCCATTTCCAGGGATGGCTGTGAATTATCAGTGCTTTCAAAGACTCTGGGGCCCCCAAATTCCTCCATCCCCAGCTCACCTAAAACACCAATGGCCCCGATCACTCAGTGGGAGGAGTTTGCATTAACTGAGTTAGGACATATTGTGCCTTCCCCCTGCCTCAGCTCCCACCGCCTCTGTCCTGCTCTCCAGCCACGTTGCTAATCTGTGAGCACCTTAAGGCTGCCCCCACCGCAGGTATTTGCATGTGTTGTCCCTCTGCCTAGAATGATGCTCTCACTCCCTTGTCCACAGGGCGCACTCGAAGACCACACTCCCAAGAGGCCACCCTCTCTGACATAGCAGTCCTGTCACTCTCTAACCCCTTACTCTGCTTTATTTGTTCTCCTAGCCCTTATGACTGCTTGACTTGTTATGTGTCTCTTTATAATGGGAATATAAGATCCAGGAGAACTGAAACTTTGCCTTTTTCACTGTTGTGCCCCAATTCCACAAACAGTGCCTGGTACATGGTAAGTGCTTAGTAAACATGTGCTGAATGAATGAATGAATGAAGAAGTGAGTGAGTGAACGGGCCCTGAAATATATAGGCACCATGTGAATCTTTTGAGAAGAGGCTCTCTGAGAGATGGGACAAAGAAAAGATGCTCTCTGAGGTCTACAGGCCTGGACGTAGCTCTGTGTTGGGTAGAGGGGCCTGAACATTTAGGGCACGAGGATACTGGGTGCCAGGATCCTAGAAAAATCCAGAAACCCGGCCACACAAATGTTGCATTTTCATAGAGTGGCACCTCCAACATGTTACCCATGTCCAACAGGGCTCAGTTCTGCCCTTCCTCTGTCCTCCCTGAAATTGCTTATCCCCCTAACACCCACCACTTGCTGAGGAACCGTGAGAAGGGTCTCATTATTACCCTGTAATCACTGCAGGTCAATGACAAGGAGCTTGTGAGGCATTTCAGTTTGAGAGGCTGGTGAGCAGAGCGGCATGGGCAAGGGCTGTTCCTCACCAGGATCTGTTCAACTCAGATCAGCGTCCATTCCACTTCTCTCGGTAGCCAATTCCTAGCATCTGTTTGTGGTTTCCTATTTAAAGTGATGAAAGGTAACACAAACATTGGGGGGAAAAGCAACTTCAAAACCCATATATGGGGCTTCCCTGGTGGCGCAGTAGTTGAGAGTCTGCCTGCCAATGCAGGGGACACGGGTTCGGGCCCTGGTCCGGGAAGGTCCCACTGCCGTGGAGCAACTGAGCCTATGCGCCACGGCTACTGAGCCTGTGCTCTAGAGCCCGCGAGCCACAGCTACTGAGCCTGCGTGCTGCAACTACTGAAGCCCACACGCCTAGAGCCCATGCTCTGCAACAAGAGAAGCCACTGCAATGAGAGGCCCGCGCACCACAACGAAGAGTAGCCCCCCGATCGCCACAGCTAGAGAAAGCCCACGTGCAGCAACGAAGACCCAATGCAGCCAAAAATAAAATAAAGTAATAAATAAATTTATTTAAAAAAAACAAACAAAAAACAAACCCATATATGGTCACCATCTAATGACAGAAATATCATGGTGAAGTTATTTCTAAATATCTGGAAAGGAATCCTTACTCACACGGAAACTGAAGTGGTGTAATGGTTAATCTCTATGAATAATTCATTGTGGCCAGGTAGTCAGACAAATCCATAACTGATGCTTTTTATAAATCTTAGAGGAGTCCCAAGACCCGAACTCCAACCTCTACAAGTTACGTTTAAATACAGGTTCTAATGTTCATCTTACAACTTTGGGTCCTAAGTAATAGTGATAATAGGTAATATTTAGTTAGCACAAATTATGTTTGCCCGATCTGAACTTGTTATGTGCAAACTCTCTCAGAGGTGCAATGTGGCTAAGAGCTCATTTTGCCTAAACTGGCAAGTGGAGAGCCATCGAAACCTGATTTGTTGAAAGACTACTAAACAAGTTGGTGTAGGAGTCTGACTAAGGGCTGGGTCCTCTGGCTCTTGACTGATTGTGAAATCTTTACCTTGCCTTTGTAACACTGTAACAAGGAGAAATACCCCAAGGAGTGGAATTTGCAAATGGGTATGTGTGACCTTTTGTGCAAACATGAGGTAGATCAGGAGCAAAAACAAACAAAAAACAAAGATAAGTTTTCTACCGGTAAGAATAATTGGCAGTTTCTTACAAAACTAAATATAGTCTCACCATACAATCCAGCGATTGCACTCTTTGGTATTTACTCAGATGAGCTGAAAACTTACATCCACACCAAAACCTGCACACAAATGTTTATAGTAGTTTTATTGATAATTGCAGAAAAACTTGGAAGCATCCAAGATGTCCTTCAGCACGTGAGTGGATAAATAAAGGTGGTACACCATACAATGGAATATTATTCAGCAACAGAAGGAAATGAGCTATAAAACCACTAAAAGTGGAGGGAACTTATTAAAGGCATATGATTGCGTGAAAGAAGTCATTTGGAAAAGACAAGACTATGGAAGCTTCTTTGACAACTTCCTCTAGTTTTTCCCTCTGTACATTAACTCCTGTATTTGGATATCAGAACTCATGGACCGGACCTCCAAGTTTTGTGACTTTTCTTCTTCCAATTTTCTCTCCCTTTATCACTATGCTTTACCTTCTGAAATTTTTTCTCATCTTTATCTTGTAAACCTGCTTCTATTGTCTTTTTCATTTCTCCTATCAAACTTCTAATTTTAACAGCTCATTTCTGTCCCCTTAGCTTTTGCAAGTGTACATAGCTTCCTTTTCTGCTCCTCACCATTGTCTTCTTTTTGTTTCACAGGTGCACTTATTTCATCTCTCAGAAAATACTAAAACCCAGACCCATATTGAGAAAGCAAGCTTCATGTAATAATCTTTATGTTTAAAATTGACATTGCAATCTAGTGTTTCTGTTGTGTTCTATTTTGTTCCCCTTTAAAAAATATGCTGCTGGCAACCCACAAAGTTGTTTCTATGACCCACGAATCGCTCATGTCCTGCAGTTGGGAAGAAATATTCTATAAATCATGTTGAGGCTTTTGATCTTTCAATGGTGGAGACACAATCACATTTGCTTTCTGGGCAGAAATGGGCAGACTGGAGTGGCCCAGAATGAATGAAGAAAAACATGTATAAAGATCCAGATGAGAGATGGTAGCTTGGAGTGGGGTGGTGGTTGAGACAGAAGCAGAGTGCCTACTAGGGTGCCTTCACTCACATCTTCTTATTTAATCTTATTTCCTCAGTGTGCCACGTGGGGAACTGGACCAGAGCGTTCAGATGCTTGTCCAAGATGGCATAATCAGTGAGTCCTGAGCCAGATTTGAGCCAGGCCCGTCTGCTTCCTAAGCCTGGCCTTTCCTCTAATCAAAGCAAATCCATGATGTGAGCCTATAAAATAGGAGAGAAATTGTCAGAAGAGCACATTTTGGAGCTTAAGAACCAATTCCTTGGAGGCTTCAATACCTGAAAAGGTTGACTATGTTTGGGCCCTGAAATGAAACCTAAATTTATTTCTTAATTAAAAAAAAAACAAGACACATACAGTGTGATGTCACAGTAACAACTAGACTTGGAGTCCCCTTTGATCTGGAGTTGATGACCCTGGTCACGTGGTACTTGTCCCTCAGGCAGGTCACCCTTGCCCTTGTACACCTCTGCCATGTCCTCCATGGGAGGCTGTGAGGATTATGGTTTTCATGGGATTTTTTAATATTTATATTACTATCTAGGATTATACATGTTCCCCAATGTCGATTCATGTTGTCAACTCTAAACACAATTAAACAAGTAGAAATCAATCCCTCTCTTTCTCATGTTCTTTATACATGCTCTATTATGCTACTTGTCATGTAAGGGTATTAATCATTCCTCTGTCTGTCTTCTCTACTAGATCATGTACTCCCGGAGACAGGGTGGTCCCTTCTTAGTCTCTGGGTCCCATTGGCTACCACAGAGTCTGCAGTAATAGATGTCAGATTTGATAATTATGTTGTGTTTGAAAAAATGCAGAATATAGAAATAAATTCTCAGTTTTTATGATAAAGCATTTATATGATTTTCATTCACTGTTTTTCAAACTTTCTTGATCCCTGCCCCCCCCCCTTTGATAAGCAAAACTATCTCTGCCACTACTCCCCCACCCCCTTCGGCAAATTCTAGTTTTTCCCCAGACCCTGTCAGTGACCAACACGCACATAACACAGAACATTTGCACATCCCACAGCCAGGGCGATTTTGTCTACTTTAGTTCCTTTTAGTTTATAGTACAAACAAGAGAGCTTTTTTTTGTTTGCCTGCTTTCCAAAGATAAGTTATATGATGATATTGTGTTTACTTTTGCAAATTACAAACGTCCTCACCCCAAGATTTTAGAACACAGTATCTCATGGGAGTACCTTGATCTAATTCAAGTTTTTACTGACAGCTCATTCTAGGGGAAGCCTGTCTTTCACAGCATCTTCATGAGTGAAAATTCACTGTCTCTATTATTTGATCACCTCTGGTCCCTTTTCTTTGCCACTGACTCTCTTCTCCTGGGGACGAGGTTTCAAACCAGATCCCCTCAGGCCTCTGCACTCACACCCATGCCAATCCAACATCTGTCGGTAGCTGTCAGCAAAGACCTGAAGGGGAAGAATAATGGCTGATGTGGAATAAAATGATACTCTACTTGGATTTCAATGGTTTGCTTAATTCTGTTCCAAGCTGTTTGAAGACATGAGTCAAAGTAGACCCGTCTCCAGCCCTGCAGTCCTCACCACCTCATCTCTCATACCCAGTATTTCATCCCTTCATCCCCGCCAATCCATTCTGCAGCTGCAGTCACTTCCTAAAATAAATGTGATGACATCATCTTACTCTTACAGTCCGTCAATCGCTCCCCATTTGCCTTAGGATGAAACCCTGCTCCCTACCTGAGCCCCAAAACCACTGAGATCTGATCCCTCCCTCTTGGGCCTCACCTGGGCCTGTGCCACCTGGCCGTCTATGCTCTGAGCAGTGCTATTCAACTTCTTGCACTTTCTACCACAGACAGCGCTCTCTCTTGTCCCTGAGACTGCATCATAAAATACTTCCCTTGGCCTGGAATTCTCACCTTGTATTCCCATCTCTTCATGTCTTTCATTGAGCTTTTTTTTTTTTTTTTTAAACACAATCCAGCTAAACATTAGTTCCTCAAGTCATCCATCTTCCTAACAAGTGTGTCCTCACTCACCCCTTGCCCTCCTCCTGCCCTACATGACATGAAGGGCCCTTTCTGATTGTGCCTTTTTTTTTTTTGCAGCTTGTGGCATCTTAGTTCCTTGACCAAGGATCGAACCCAGTCCCCCTACAGTGGAAGCACGGAGTCCTAATCACTGGACCACCAGGGAATTCCCTGATTGTGCTTATCAATCCCAGTATTTCCCCTGTATCTAATTGCTACCTTCCCCCTCAGACATAAACATAGTGCCTGCTATGCAGTAAGTATTCAACACAGTGAGTAAATAAATGAATAAAAGAAAGGGAAAAAAACCCTTCCATGAAATTTCATTTGGAGTCTCATGGCTCTAGTTCATTCATTCATTTTCTACATGTTTTTAAAACATCTACCATGAGCACTGGCTAGATGCCGAGTATTCAGGGAGGAACGAGGTTAGACTTGGTCCCTGCTCTCATGCCAGCACCTCGCAGGGCTCCATGGGTAACCAGAAAAGAAAGCAGAAGTTAGCTGATGCTCTGCCTTAGACAGGGAAGGGCAACGCTGGGGAACTTTCACGCCACGAATGAGTTCTGTAACGTAGACTTCATGCTGAGTCACCTCTAGCCCAGGGCAAGACAGATACAGAATTTGTACCACAGAACTTGAAGTAGTAGGGAAGACAGACAGACAGACAGACAAGGAGTTCTGATACAGTGTGAGAAGTGCTCCTTAAGAGAGCTATGTGCTATGAGGGCAGAGAAGGTTCGATGAAGCTACTCTGGGGAGAAGTAGCTCTGGAAAGACAGTAGCAATGGGGTAAAATCATACTTAATGATGAGATATGTTGAAACTGTGGCTTGTAAACTGGAATAATGATTAAATTTCTAGGTCCCTGAAGCTACTTCTTTGTCACTCCTCTCTGTTGATTGTCAAACGCTTGTATGAAATTGACGGGTAAGGAGGAAATTAACCCCATTTGGATTATGAGGAGAGGCAAGGAGGCTGAGGAGTAGCTCCTATTTGGGTGAGGATGTCTGACTTATTTTCCTAATCATGACTAAACCTAAGAAAGCATACCAGCCTCAACCCTCAAGTGAGAAGCAGAAGGCCTCAGAGTCAAAAGTGGTGGTTGACACGCAAGCCAACAGGAGGCTGAGTCACGCTCTCCTGAAACTGTGGACAGAACTCTCTTCTTTCTAGCAAAGCTAAACCTTGGATGGTGTCTAGAAGTAACGCTAGACAACCGCAGTCCTCATAGAAGGAGCCATGTGTCCACAGGCACACTCTCACCCCATGAGCTTGCACTAAAACAGACACATGGTCCATAGAACTCCTGAGCACTTCCGGATTGCTCAGCTTTGGGATATTGGTCCAGATGTTAGGGGACAACTGCAGACAGGAGTAACTTTGAGTCTCCTCATGCAGAGAAACATTTAAAATAACTTTTCTGAAACTGTTTTTTTTCGGCTTTCCTTATCTGCAGGGAGAAGAGTGTAGTGGTTATGAGCTGGGCCCTGGAGTTCGACTGTCTGGGTGCAAATGCTGTGTGATCCTGGGCGCATTGTGGAACCTCCCTATGCCTCAGTTTTCTCATCTACAAAATGAGGATAAGGATAGAACCTACCTCCTACAGTTCTTTTAATATGACAACATGCATTAATATACCATGTTTCATTGATTCTAAGACATGCATTTTTCACATTTTAACATGTCTGAAATTGAGGTGCAACTTACAGTCAATAGCATAGCATAGTTTAGTTGCCTCAGCGATATGAAAAATAATGGTGTAGCTTATAATCAGTGGCATCTTAGATGTGATGAAATTCAGGATACAAAGAGCTTAGAACAATACATAGCACATAAACTGTACTAAATGAATAGTTAATAGATGATATAGATATAAGATGTATATAGCTCTTCTAACTTCACCAGAGCCAACCTATATATCTCATTTTTAAACAAATGTCCAATATCACAATGGCAAATGATAATGGCATGACTGACCCATTTCCCAGGAAAGAGAGAAGCTGCTCTTCATACTTGGCCTGGAGTTGGTGGAAGCGTCTGGTACCCATCCCTTTATCTTAGCCAAGATCTCAGAAAGGTGAGAGAACTGAGAGCCACTGAGATGTGGATACCTTGGACAAGTAAAAATTTGATGCCTCTTTAGATCAACATTCTTTTCCTAATCATTTATTGGAGCGACTGGTACTCTGAGACCCAGCAGAGAAGTAGGATCTTAAAGTCACTGAGTATTTGAGGCCCTTGTCTTTGCTTTATTAATCTGCTCCACATGGACCCAGGGCCCAACAATGAGGGCATCTGTTACAGATCTAATATTAGCAACAAACACAAGTCACGTCCTCTTGCATAAAGAAAAGAATGAGGGAGAAACATTCGGTCACTAGCAGAGACGTGGCCCCATTAAACAAGGGGCTGTGTCTAACGCTGGGGCTGTCTGTCATTCAGGGAGGGCACAAAAGAGGGGAGGGAGAAGATTGGAGAGTGTAAACCGTCCTTTCTTTCCTTCCGTTCTGCTGTCCTAGGGAAATACGACTGCCCTGCACAAGTCCTACCATATCTGGCCCCAGGTCAGGCAGAGAGGTCCCCTGTCCCCCTAGGAGGACATCCAGAGGTCTTAGGTGGTGAGTGTCAGCAACAGCCATGCTTAGGCCTCTGGAAGGTGTGCCTTCAGCAGAGGGGCTACCAAACTAACAAGTCATTGGATTAAAAACCCTTGGCCATGTGGCTTAGGGGACGCCAGGTGTCTCCCCTTTTCTAGCAGCTCCAAAGGTCCAGCGAGATCATTTGGATTAGCCTCCATGGCTTGTGGAATCTCTGCAATCCCAATGGGCTGTTTCGAACAAGGGGCAAGTCTGAGCTGAGGAAATGTTTTATTTGCCTATCAGAACTTGGAAGTTTTTTGTTAACTAGCTGTCAACATTTACATTTTTTTTCCCCATAAAACCCCAAGTTGTTAGCTTCTCTGGAAAATTCAGAAAATGACAACCCCATGACGCTCATTCCCACAAAACAATAGTAGCCTGGCCCCCAGGAGAGTCCTTGGCCTTAAGATGGGGCATGAGCCATCCTCCTCACAGCAACAGTCGCTTAGATAACCAGCCTGAGCTGGGTGGGAAAGGGAATTTTCTACCAGGGGTCAAGGGTCTCGCAGGAAAGGTCAGCAGGCTCTGGGTGCTGTGAGCAGTGGGCAGGAGTGGATGAAGGAAGGAGATGAACGCCATCTCAAGGAAATACAAACTCCCAGCGCCCAAAAGCCAAGCCCCAGGTACACGGGCCTGACAGAGAGACTGCCAGCCAGCCCAGCCTGGACACTGTGACCCACAACCAGAGAAACAAACATTGGCCAAGAAGCCTGCACAGAGCCTTGTCATGTGTCCACAGTTGGAATGAAGACGGGGAATGGCAGGGGCGGGAGAGAAGAATGTGTTCTCTCCATGTCCCTCCATCCTTCCACTGGGCCGGACGAGAAAAAATACAAACCCTCTCACTGGCACTTGCTGAAGAAACTAAGCTCCCATCCATCCCTGCAGACTAACTCTCCATGGACCAGAAGATAGATGGGTGGGCGTCAACCATGACTGCACAACAGTTTTAACATTTGTACTGCAGCCAATGGAGCTGCAATTTTGAGGTGGTGAGAGGTTGGGGGGAGGGTCTACACAGCAGTGTGTTTCAAATGGGATTCCAGTGGGTTGAGGACCAGCGCACTGGAGCGGTGCCTCTCCACCTTGAACATGCCCCTGACTCACCTGGGATCTAGTTTCAAATGCAGATTCTGAGTCGTAGGTCTGCGGCCGAAGTCTGAGCTCCTGAACTTCACCAAAGTCAAAGGCGATGTCCGTGCTGTGGATCTTGTCCATGCTTTGGGTGATAAGAAGCTACAGCCTTTTCCAAGAGGCACAGGAAAAGATGTTCAACATCGCTAATTATTAGAGAAATGCAAATCAAAACTGCAGTGAGATATGACATCACACCAGTCAGAAAGTCTATCATCAAAAAATCCACAATGAATAAATGCTGGAGAGGGTGTGGAGAAAAGGGAATTCTCCTACACTGTTGGTGGGAAAGTAAATTGGTATAGCCACTGTGGAGAACAGTATGGAGGTTCCTTAAAAAACTAAAAATAGAGCTCCCCTCTGATCCCACAATCACAGTACTGGGCATATATCCGGAGAAAAACATGGTCTGAAAGGATACATGCACCCCAATGTTCATTGCAACACAGTTTACAATAGCCAAGACATGGAAGCAACCTAAATGTCCATCGACAGGGGCATTGCTAAAGAAGATGTGGTAAATATATACAATGGAATATTACTCAGCCATTAAAAAGAATGAAATAATGCCATTTGCAGCAACATGGGTGGACGTAGAGATTATCATACTGAGTGAAGTAAGTCAGACAAAGACAAGTATTGTATGATATCGCTTATATGTGGGATCTAAAAATAATGTTACATAGGAACATATTTACAAAACAGAAACAAACTCACTCAGACTTAGACTTAGAGAACAAACTTACGGTTACCGGCGGGAAGGTGGGAAGGGATATTTAGGGAGTTTGGGATTAACATGTACACACTGCTATATTTTAAATGGATAACCAACAAGGACTTAATTGCATAGCACAGGGAACTCTGCTCAATATTACCTAACAACCTAAATGGGAAAAGAATTTGAAAAAGAATAGATACAGGTATATGTATAACTGAATCACTTTGCTGTGCACCTGAAACTAACACAACATTGTTAATCACTTATACTCTAATATAAAATAAAAATTTAAAAAAAAAGAAGAAGAAGCTATAGCCTTTTCTTTTGTCATTCTCCTTTCAACACTTTAGCAGGGACAACCCCAATCTGTCACCTCTATGTCTGAAAGTAATAATAGTAATGAATAATATTATTAAAGTAATACAAAAGAAGTAATAATAATAACTTCAATAATAGCTAGACTTTGTTGTGTGCTTCTTGTCGAACACTGTGCTGAAATCACACTTTTTTAAACAAAATCTTCAACTAGATGTGAAATAATAGCTGTTTTTACCTCAAGCTGGTTACTACTCTAAGTCTCTTACTTATATGAAGTCAGTTGAGCTTCACAACCATCCTATTGCTGTGAGTACTGTTATTATCATGTCCAGAAGCAGCCCGCCGAGGTCACACGGTTTTATGAGCGCAGCCCTGGTGTTTGGACACAGGGTGTGTGCTGGGCCCCGCTGGCTCTCCCAGGAGCAGGGGCCTAGGAGTGCTGTGTCACTTGCCCGTCACCCTAGCAAAAGGCAGGGCTGGGCTTCCAATCTCCATCTGGCCGACTCTACAGACTGAGCTCTTGGAAAGAAAAGTGAACAATGTTTACAAATTGGGAGTCACGGTTCTTGGCACATTGTAGACCCTCCTAATATGGTAACCACGTTTCCTGTCTCTAGCCTACTTGTTTTTACCTTTCTCCTAGAGTAGCCAGTGTGAACTGTAGACAAGCAGTTACAGGGGTGTCTTTATCCATTTGGGCTGCTAGCACAAGGTACCATAAACTGGGGGGATTGAACAACAGTTTTTTTTCACAGTTCTGGAGGCAGGAAGTCCAAGCCTAGGGTGCCAGCATGGTCAGCTTCTTGGTGAGGGTTCTCTTCCTGCTTTACAGACAGCCACCTTCTTGCTGCATCCTCACATGGTGAAGAGAATAATCATCTCTCTTTTTAGAAGGGCATTAATCTCATTCATGAGGGCTCCACCCTCATGATCTAAAGACTTCCCAATGGCCCCACCTGCAAATCCCTAATCGGAGATTAAGGTGTCAACATATGAATTTTAGGAGGACACATTCGGTCCATAGCAAGGGGGGAGAGAGTGGGAAATCGGAATGAAACACAAGAAATGGAATTGAAATGCCCGGGCTCCCTAAAGGAGCCAAGGAATGTCAATGTCATGGGCGGAGGAAGGGAGGGATTTCACAGTAAGCCACACTCATTCCTGGAGTGAAGGAGCCAGTGGGGACATTCAAAGGCAGTCCCATCCCCCTGCAGCCCTGGTAAGAAAGGAATGCCTGGGGCAGCCATCATTCTCCCAAAAAGCTGACCTGTGCCCATTTGTCAGGTACGATTGAGAAAAGTGAACAAGAGAGCTGCCATGAGCCCGAGAACAGACTGAAACACGTCTGAGAGCCCCAAGAGGCTTTGGCCCTGAACTTGAGGCTGACTGATCCCAGTAAAAGATAACTTCTTCAGAGGCTCTAAAAGCAGCAGTTTGGGGGAGAGCTTGGCTATGGTTATGGTAGCTGGGAAGAAGCTGTGGCGTGGTGAAACTGCCTAATTGCCTGTCTGTCTCCAAGCAGGTCATAAACTTCGTATTATGTTCCCTTAGCATGTAGTACTAGACTGGCACGGTGAGGGGGCTTAACAATATTTGTTGCGTCAATGAATGAAGGTCTCATGCTAGAATAAGAGAAACAGAGTTTATTCTCTGGCTCTGTAAGTTATTTCAACCCCCTCCTTAGAACTGGATATCTTATTTCAAAAGACATTTAACATGGAAGCAATTATCCTATAATAGGAATTATTTATTTATTTTAGGTGTTTTTATGATGCTAGCTCTTGTTTCATTTCTACTGGTGGTTTCAAGTCATTCACTTAGTCGACAATTTTCATTGAGTCCTCACTGAACAGAGAAAGCCAAGAAAGGTAATTATCAACTGTATTAATCTGGTTCAATCCATGAGCTAAACCATAGGTTAATAAAGTTCTCAGGGTCCTAAACGGTCATGTGTAAGTACAGTCAAGGTGATATACCACAGGAGAGGTGAGGTTAGGTCACCGGCTTACTAAGGAGTTTCTCCAGAAAAGGAAACTTATGCAATAGACCCTTGACATTCCCAGGGGAAGGATCCTGAGCGCTTTCTTTGCAAATTCTTAATCCTAGCTCTTTCCTAAAAATTATCCTTATCTGGAGCCAGGATTTCCCATGCATAGCCTGAAATTCTAAATCTATAGCCCATTCAACTCTGACACCTGATCTCTCACCTGGCAGCCGTTTTTCCAGAGAATTTCTCCTGAAGTCTCCTGAGGAGCTTCCTTCACTGCTCTCCACATTATTTGAATATGGGCCTCAGCACAATTCCAAAATATTGACTGCCTTGATTTGGAGTTGCTCTTAAGTAGCTGGGATGGCTGTTGTCAACTTAGTGAATGCCAGTGATCTGCTGGGTCTGTTAAAGTCCCACCTAATTCAATACGAGTCAGAAACGTGACCTGTCAGCTGATACAGCAGGAAACCAGAACCTACAGACCTTCTGCTCTCAGGATTTGCCTCTGGGAGGAAAGATAGAGCCATTTCCAGGGATGGCTGTGAATTATCAGTGCTTTCAAAGACTCTGGGGCCCCCAAATTCCTCCATCCCCAGCTCACCTAAAACACCAATGGCCCCGATCACTCAGTGGGAGGAGTTTGCATTAACTGAGTTAGGACATATTGTGCCTTCCCCCTGCCTCAGCTCCCACCGCCTCTGTCCTGCTCTCCAGCCACGTTGCTAATCTGTGAGCACCTTAAGGCTGCCCCCACCGCAGGTATTTGCATGTGTTGTCCCTCTGCCTAGAATGATGCTCTCACTCCCTTGTCCACAGGGCGCACTCGAAGACCACACTCCCAAGAGGCCACCCTCTCTGACATAGCAGTCCTGTCACTCTCTAACCCCTTACTCTGCTTTATTTGTTCTCCTAGCCCTTATGACTGCTTGACTTGTTATGTGTCTCTTTATAATGGGAATATAAGATCCAGGAGAACTGAAACTTTGCCTTTTTCACTGTTGTGCCCCAATTCCACAAACAGTGCCTGGTACATGGTAAGTGCTTAGTAAACATGTGCTGAATGAATGAATGAATGAAGAAGTGAGTGAGTGAACGGGCCCTGAAATATATAGGCACCATGTGAATCTTTTGAGAAGAGGCTCTCTGAGAGATGGGACAAAGAAAAGATGCTCTCTGAGGTCTACAGGCCTGGACGTAGCTCTGTGTTGGGTAGAGGGGCCTGAACATTTAGGGCACGAGGATACTGGATGCCAGGATCCTAGAAAAATCCAGAAACCCGGCCACACAAATGTTGCATTTTCATAGAGTGGCACCTCCAACATGTTACCCATGTCCAACAGGGCTCAGTTCTGCCCTTCCTCTGTCCTCCCTGAAATTGCTTATCCCCCTAACACCCACCACTTGCTGAGGAACCGTGAGAAGGGTCTCATTATTACCCTGTAATCACTGCAGGTCAATGACAAGGAGCTTGTGAGGCATTTCAGTTTGAGAGGCTGGTGAGCAGAGCGGCATGGGCAAGGGCTGTTCCTCACCAGGATCTGTTCAACTCAGATCAGCGTCCATTCCACTTCTCTCGGTAGCCAATTCCTAGCATCTGTTTGTGGTTTCCTATTTAAAGTGATGAAAGGTAACACAAACATTGGGGGGAAAAGCAACTTCAAAACCCATATATGGGGCTTCCCTGGTGGCGCAGTAGTTGAGAGTCTGCCTGCCAATGCAGGGGACACGGGTTCGGGCCCTGGTCCGGGAAGGTCCCACTGCCGTGGAGCAACTGAGCCTATGCGCCACGGCTACTGAGCCTGTGCTCTAGAGCCCGCGAGCCACAGCTACTGAGCCTGCGTGCTGCAACTACTGAAGCCCACACGCCTAGAGCCCATGCTCTGCAACAAGAGAAGCCACTGCAATGAGAGGCCCGCGCACCACAACGAAGAGTAGCCCCCCGATCGCCACAGCTAGAGAAAGCCCACGTGCAGCAACGAAGACCCAATGCAGCCAAAAATAAAATAAAGTAATAAATAAATTTATTTAAAAAAAACAAACAAAAAACAAACCCATATATGGTCACCATCTAATGACAGAAATATCATGGTGAAGTTATTTCTAAATATCTGGAAAGGAATCCTTACTCACACGGAAACTGAAGTGGTGTAATGGTTAATCTCTATGAATAATTCATTGTGGCCAGGTAGTCAGACAAATCCATAACTGATGCTTTTTATAAATCTTAGAGGAGTCCCAAGACCCGAACTCCAACCTCTACAAGTTACGTTTAAATACAGGTTCTAATGTTCATCTTACAACTTTGGGTCCTAAGTAATAGTGATAATAGGTAATATTTAGTTAGCACAAATTATGTTTGCCCGATCTGAACTTGTTATGTGCAAACTCTCTCAGAGGTGCAATGTGGCTAAGAGCTCATTTTGCCTAAACTGGCAAGTGGAGAGCCATCGAAACCTGATTTGTTGAAAGACTACTAAACAAGTTGGTGTAGGAGTCTGACTAAGGGCTGGGTCCTCTGGCTCTTGACTGATTGTGAAATCTTTACCTTGCCTTTGTAACACTGTAACAAGGAGAAATACCCCAAGGAGTGGAATTTGCAAATGGGTATGTGTGACCTTTTGTGCAAACATGAGGTAGATCAGGAGCAAAAACAAACAAAAAACAAAGATAAGTTTTCTACCGGTAAGAATAATTGGCAGTTTCTTACAAAACTAAATATAGTCTCACCATACAATCCAGCGATTGCACTCTTTGGTATTTACTCAGATGAGCTGAAAACTTACATCCACACCAAAACCTGCACACAAATGTTTATAGTAGTTTTATTGATAATTGCAGAAAAACTTGGAAGCATCCAAGATGTCCTTCAGCACGTGAGTGGATAAATAAAGGTGGTACACCATACAATGGAATATTATTCAGCAACAGAAGGAAATGAGCTATAAAACCACTAAAAGTGGAGGGAACTTATTAAAGGCATATGATTGCGTGAAAGAAGTCATTTGGAAAAGACAAGACTATGGAAGCTTCTTTGACAACTTCCTCTAGTTTTTCCCTCTGTACATTAACTCCTGTATTTGGATATCAGAACTCATGGACCGGACCTCCAAGTTTTGTGACTTTTCTTCTTCCAATTTTCTCTCCCTTTATCACTATGCTTTACCTTCTGAAATTTTTTCTCATCTTTATCTTGTAAACCTGCTTCTATTGTCTTTTTCATTTCTCCTATCAAACTTCTAATTTTAACAGCTCATTTCTGTCCCCTTAGCTTTTGCAAGTGTACATAGCTTCCTTTTCTGCTCCTCACCATTGTCTTCTTTTTGTTTCACAGGTGCACTTATTTCATCTCTCAGAAAATACTAAAACCCAGACCCATATTGAGAAAGCAAGCTTCATGTAATAATCTTTATGTTTAAAATTGACATTGCAATCTAGTGTTTCTGTTGTGTTCTATTTTGTTCCCCTTTAAAAAATATGCTGCTGGCAACCCACAAAGTTGTTTCTATGACCCACGAATCGCTCATGTCCTGCAGTTGGGAAGAAATATTCTATAAATCATGTTGAGGCTTTTGATCTTTCAATGGTGGAGACACAATCACATTTGCTTTCTGGGCAGAAATGGGCAGACTGGAGTGGCCCAGAATGAATGAAGAAAAACATGTATAAAGATCCAGATGAGAGATGGTAGCTTGGAGTGGGGTGGTGGTTGAGACAGAAGCAGAGTGCCTACTAGGGTGCCTTCACTCACATCTTCTTATTTAATCTTATTTCCTCAGTGTGCCACGTGGGGAACTGGACCAGAGCGTTCAGATGCTTGTCCAAGATGGCATAATCAGTGAGTCCTGAGCCAGATTTGAGCCAGGCCCGTCTGCTTCCTAAGCCTGGCCTTTCCTCTAATCAAAGCAAATCCATGATGTGAGCCTCTAAAATAGGAGAGAAATTGTCAGAAGAGCACATTTTGGAGCTTAAGAACCAATTCCTTGGAGGCTTCAATACCTGAAAAGGTTGACTATGTTTGGGCCCTGAAATGAAACCTAAATTTATTTCTTAATTAAAAAAAAAACAAGACACATACAGTGTGATGTCACAGTAACAACTAGACTTGGAGTCCCCTTTGATCTGGAGTTGATGACCCTGGTCACGTGGTACTTGTCCCTCAGGCAGGTCACCCTTGCCCTTGTACACCTCTGCCATGTCCTCCATGGGAGGCTGTGAGGATTATGGTTTTCATGGGATTTTTTAATATTTATATTACTATCTAGGATTATACATGTTCCCCAATGTCGATTCATGTTGTCAACTCTAAACACAATTAAACAAGTAGAAATCAATCCCTCTCTTTCTCATGTTCTTTATACATGCTCTATTATGCTACTTGTCATGTAAGGGTATTAATCATTCCTCTGTCTGTCTTCTCTACTAGATCATGTACTCCCGGAGACAGGGTGGTCCCTTCTTAGTCTCTGGGTCCCATTGGCTACCACAGAGTCTGCAGTAATAGATGTCAGATTTGATAATTATGTTGTGTTTGAAAAAATGCAGAATATAGAAATAAATTCTCAGTTTTTATGATAAAGCATTTATATGATTTTCATTCACTGTTTTTCAAACTTTCTTGATCCCTGCCCCCCCCCCTTTGATAAGCAAAACTATCTCTGCCACTACTCCCCCACCCCCTTCGGCAAATTCTAGTTTTTCCCCAGACCCTGTCAGTGACCAACACGCACATAACACAGAACATTTGCACATCCCACAGCCAGGGCGATTTTGTCTACTTTAGTTCCTTTTAGTTTATAGTACAAACAAGAGAGCTTTTTTTTGTTTGCCTGCTTTCCAAAGATAAGTTATATGATGATATTGTGTTTACTTTTGCAAATTACAAACGTCCTCACCCCAAGATTTTAGAACACAGTATCTCATGGGAGTACCTTGATCTAATTCAAGTTTTTACTGACAGCTCATTCTAGGGGAAGCCTGTCTTTCACAGCATCTTCATGAGTGAAAATTCACTGTCTCTATTATTTGATCACCTCTGGTCCCTTTTCTTTGCCACTGACTCTCTTCTCCTGGGGACGAGGTTTCAAACCAGATCCCCTCAGGCCTCTGCACTCACACCCATGCCAATCCAACATCTGTCGGTAGCTGTCAGCAAAGACCTGAAGGGGAAGAATAATGGCTGATGTGGAATAAAATGATACTCTACTTGGATTTCAATGGTTTGCTTAATTCTGTTCCAAGCTGTTTGAAGACATGAGTCAAAGTAGACCCGTCTCCAGCCCTGCAGTCCTCACCACCTCATCTCTCATACCCAGTATTTCATCCCTTCATCCCCGCCAATCCATTCTGCAGCTGCAGTCACTTCCTAAAATAAATGTGATGACATCATCTTACTCTTACAGTCCGTCAATCGCTCCCCATTTGCCTTAGGATGAAACCCTGCTCCCTACCTGAGCCCCAAAACCACTGAGATCTGATCCCTCCCTCTTGGGCCTCACCTGGGCCTGTGCCACCTGGCCGTCTATGCTCTGAGCAGTGCTATTCAACTTCTTGCACTTTCTACCACAGACAGCGCTCTCTCTTGTCCCTGAGACTGCATCATAAAATACTTCCCTTGGCCTGGAATTCTCACCTTGTATTCCCATCTCTTCATGTCTTTCATTGAGCTTTTTTTTTTTTTTTTTAAACACAATCCAGCTAAACATTAGTTCCTCAAGTCATCCATCTTCCTAACAAGTGTGTCCTCACTCACCCCTTGCCCTCCTCCTGCCCTACATGACATGAAGGGCCCTTTCTGATTGTGCCTTTTTTTTTTTTGCAGCTTGTGGCATCTTAGTTCCTTGACCAAGGATCGAACCCAGTCCCCCTACAGTGGAAGCACGGAGTCCTAATCACTGGACCACCAGGGAATTCCCTGATTGTGCTTATCAATCCCAGTATTTCCCCTGTATCTAATTGCTACCTTCCCCCTCAGACATAAACATAGTGCCTGCTATGCAGTAAGTATTCAACACAGTGAGTAAATAAATGAATAAAAGAAAGGGAAAAAAACCCTTCCATGAAATTTCATTTGGAGTCTCATGGCTCTAGTTCATTCATTCATTTTCTACATGTTTTTAAAACATCTACCATGAGCACTGGCTAGATGCCGAGTATTCAGGGAGGAACGAGGTTAGACTTGGTCCCTGCTCTCATGCCAGCACCTCGCAGGGCTCCATGGGTAACCAGAAAAGAAAGCAGAAGTTAGCTGATGCTCTGCCTTAGACAGGGAAGGGCAACGCTGGGGAACTTTCACGCCACGAATGAGTTCTGTAACGTAGACTTCATGCTGAGTCACCTCTAGCCCAGGGCAAGACAGATACAGAATTTGTACCACAGAACTTGAAGTAGTAGGGAAGACAGACAGACAGACAGACAAGGAGTTCTGATACAGTGTGAGAAGTGCTCCTTAAGAGAGCTATGTGCTATGAGGGCAGAGAAGGTTCGATGAAGCTACTCTGGGGAGAAGTAGCTCTGGAAAGACAGTAGCAATGGGGTAAAATCATACTTAATGATGAGATATGTTGAAACTGTGGCTTGTAAACTGGAATAATGATTAAATTTCTAGGTCCCTGAAGCTACTTCTTTGTCACTCCTCTCTGTTGATTGTCAAACGCTTGTATGAAATTGACGGGTAAGGAGGAAATTAACCCCATTTGGATTATGAGGAGAGGCAAGGAGGCTGAGGAGTAGCTCCTATTTGGGTGAGGATGTCTGACTTATTTTCCTAATCATGACTAAACCTAAGAAAGCATACCAGCCTCAACCCTCAAGTGAGAAGCAGAAGGCCTCAGAGTCAAAAGTGGTGGTTGACACGCAAGCCAACAGGAGGCTGAGTCACGCTCTCCTGAAACTGTGGACAGAACTCTCTTCTTTCTAGCAAAGCTAAACCTTGGATGGTGTCTAGAAGTAACGCTAGACAACCGCAGTCCTCATAGAAGGAGCCATGTGTCCACAGGCACACTCTCACCCCATGAGCTTGCACTAAAACAGACACATGGTCCATAGAACTCCTGAGCACTTCCGGATTGCTCAGCTTTGGGATATTGGTCCAGATGTTAGGGGACAACTGCAGACAGGAGTAACTTTGAGTCTCCTCATGCAGAGAAACATTTAAAATAACTTTTCTGAAACTGTTTTTTTTCGGCTTTCCTTATCTGCAGGGAGAAGAGTGTAGTGGTTATGAGCTGGGCCCTGGAGTTCGACTGTCTGGGTGCAAATGCTGTGTGATCCTGGGCGCATTGTGGAACCTCCCTATGCCTCAGTTTTCTCATCTACAAAATGAGGATAAGGATAGAACCTACCTCCTACAGTTCTTTTAATATGACAACATGCATTAATATACCATGTTTCATTGATTCTAAGACATGCATTTTTCACATTTTAACATGTCTGAAATTGAGGTGCAACTTACAGTCAATAGCATAGCATAGTTTAGTTGCCTCAGCGATATGAAAAATAATGGTGTAGCTTATAATCAGTGGCATCTTAGATGTGATGAAATTCAGGATACAAAGAGCTTAGAACAATACATAGCACATAAACTGTACTAAATGAATAGTTAATAGATGATATAGATATAAGATGTATATAGCTCTTCTAACTTCACCAGAGCCAACCTATATATCTCATTTTTAAACAAATGTCCAATATCACAATGGCAAATGATAATGGCATGACTGACCCATTTCCCAGGAAAGAGAGAAGCTGCTCTTCATACTTGGCCTGGAGTTGGTGGAAGCGTCTGGTACCCATCCCTTTATCTTAGCCAAGATCTCAGAAAGGTGAGAGAACTGAGAGCCACTGAGATGTGGATACCTTGGACAAGTAAAAATTTGATGCCTCTTTAGATCAACATTCTTTTCCTAATCATTTATTGGAGCGACTGGTACTCTGAGACCCAGCAGAGAAGTAGGATCTTAAAGTCACTGAGTATTTGAGGCCCTTGTCTTTGCTTTATTAATCTGCTCCACATGGACCCAGGGCCCAACAATGAGGGCATCTGTTACAGATCTAATATTAGCAACAAACACAAGTCACGTCCTCTTGCATAAAGAAAAGAATGAGGGAGAAACATTCGGTCACTAGCAGAGACGTGGCCCCATTAAACAAGGGGCTGCATTTCTCTAATGATTAATGATGTTGAGCATTCTTTCATGTGTCTGTAGGCCATCTGTATATCTTCTTTGGAGAAATGTCTATTTAGGTCTTCTGCCCATTTTTGGATTGGGTTGTTCGTTTTTTTGTTATTGAGCTGCATGAGCTGCTTGTAAATCTTGGAGATTAATCCTTTGTCAGTTGCTTCATTTGCAAATATTTTCTCCCATTCTAAGGGTTGTCTTTTGGTCTTGTTTATGGTTTCCTTTGCTGTGCAAAAGCTTTTAAGTTTCATTAGGTCCCATTTGTTTATTTGTGTTCTTATTTCCATTTCTCTGGGAGCTGGGTCAAAAAGAATCTTGCTGTGATGTATGTCATAGAGTGTTCTGCCTATGTTTTCCTCTAAGAGTTTGATAGTGTCTGGCCTTACACTTAGGACTACAATGAGATATCATCTCACACCGGTCAGAATGGCCATCATCAAAAAATCTAGAAACAATAAATGCTGGAGAGGGTGTGGAGGAAAGGGAACACTCTTGCACTGTTGGTGGGAATGTAAATTGATACAGCCACTATGGAGAACAGTATGGAGGTTCCTTAAAAAACTACAAATAGAACTACCATACGACCCAGCAATCCCACTACTGGGCATATACCCTGAGAAAACCATAGGTCAAAAAGTGTCATGTACCACAATGTTCATTGCAGCTCTATTTACAATAGCCAGGACATGGAAGCAACCTAAATGTCCATCGACAGATGAATGGATAAAGAAGATGTGGCACATATATACAATGGAATATTACTCAGCCGTAAAAAGAAATGAAATGGAGGTATTTGTAATGAGGTGGATGGAGTTAGAGTCTGTCATACAGAGTGAAGTAAGTCAGAAAGAGAAAAACAAATACAGTATGCTAACACATATATACGGAATCTAAGGGAAAAAAAAAAAAAAAAAAAGGCCATGAAGAACCTAGTGGCAAGACGGGAATAAAGACACAGACCTACTAGAGAATGGACTTGAGGATATGGGGAGGGGGTGGGGTGAGATGTGACAGGGTAAGAGAGTGTCATGGACATATATACACTACCAAATGTAAAATAGATAGCTAGTGGGAAGCAGCCGCATAGCACAGGGAGATCAGCTCGGTGCTTTGTGACCACCTAGAGGGGTGGGATGGGGAGGGTGGGAGGGAGGGAGATGCAAGAGGGAAGAGAAATGGGAACATATTGTATATGTATAACTGATTCACTTTGTTATAAAGCAGAAGCTAACACACTATTGTAAGGCAATTATACTTCAATAAAGATGTTTAAAAAAAAAAAAAAAAAAAAAAAAACAACAAGGGGCTGTGTCTAACGCTGGGGCTGTCTGTCATTCAGGGAGGGCACAAAAGAGGGGAGGGAGAAGATTGGAGAGTGTAAACCGTCCTTTCTTTCCTTCCGTTCTGCTGTCCTAGGGAAATACGACTGCCCTGCACAAGTCCTACCATATCTGGCCCCAGGTCAGGCAGAGAGGTCCCCTGTCCCCCTAGGAGGACATCCAGAGGTCTTAGGTGGTGAGTGTCAGCAACAGCCATGCTTAGGCCTCTGGAAGGTGTGCCTTCAGCAGAGGGGCTACCAAACTAACAAGTCATTGGATTAAAAACCCTTGGCCATGTGGCTTAGGGGACGCCAGGTGTCTCCCCTTTTCTAGCAGCTCCAAAGGTCCAGCGAGATCATTTGGATTAGCCTCCATGGCTTGTGGAATCTCTGCAATCCCAATGGGCTGTTTCGAACAAGGGGCAAGTCTGAGCTGAGGAAATGTTTTATTTGCCTATCAGAACTTGGAAGTTTTTTGTTAACTAGCTGTCAACATTTACATTTTTTTTCCCCATAAAACCCCAAGTTGTTAGCTTCTCTGGAAAATTCAGAAAATGACAACCCCATGACGCTCATTCCCACAAAACAATAGTAGCCTGGCCCCCAGGAGAGTCCTTGGCCTTAAGATGGGGCATGAGCCATCCTCCTCACAGCAACAGTCGCTTAGATAACCAGCCTGAGCTGGGTGGGAAAGGGAATTTTCTACCAGGGGTCAAGGGTCTCGCAGGAAAGGTCAGCAGGCTCTGGGTGCTGTGAGCAGTGGGCAGGAGTGGATGAAGGAAGGAGATGAACGCCATCTCAAGGAAATACAAACTCCCAGCGCCCAAAAGCCAAGCCCCAGGTACACGGGCCTGACAGAGAGACTGCCAGCCAGCCCAGCCTGGACACTGTGACCCACAACCAGAGAAACAAACATTGGCCAAGAAGCCTGCACAGAGCCTTGTCATGTGTCCACAGTTGGAATGAAGACGGGGAATGGCAGGGGCGGGAGAGAAGAATGTGTTCTCTCCATGTCCCTCCATCCTTCCACTGGGCCGGACGAGAAAAAATACAAACCCTCTCACTGGCACTTGCTGAAGAAACTAAGCTCCCATCCATCCCTGCAGACTAACTCTCCATGGACCAGAAGATAGATGGGTGGGCGTCAACCATGACTGCACAACAGTTTTAACATTTGTACTGCAGCCAATGGAGCTGCAATTTTGAGGTGGTGAGAGGTTGGGGGGAGGGTCTACACAGCAGTGTGTTTCAAATGGGATTCCAGTGGGTTGAGGACCAGCGCACTGGAGCGGTGCCTCTCCACCTTGAACATGCCCCTGACTCACCTGGGATCTAGTTTCAAATGCAGATTCTGAGTCGTAGGTCTGCGGCCGAAGTCTGAGCTCCTGAACTTCACCAAAGTCAAAGGCGATGTCCGTGCTGTGGATCTTGTCCATGCTTTGGGTGATAAGAAGCTACAGCCTTTTCCAAGAGGCACAGGAAAAGATGTTCAACATCGCTAATTATTAGAGAAATGCAAATCAAAACTGCAGTGAGATATGACATCACACCAGTCAGAAAGTCTATCATCAAAAAATCCACAATGAATAAATGCTGGAGAGGGTGTGGAGAAAAGGGAATTCTCCTACACTGTTGGTGGGAAAGTAAATTGGTATAGCCACTGTGGAGAACAGTATGGAGGTTCCTTAAAAAACTAAAAATAGAGCTCCCCTCTGATCCCACAATCACAGTACTGGGCATATATCCGGAGAAAAACATGGTCTGAAAGGATACATGCACCCCAATGTTCATTGCAACACAGTTTACAATAGCCAAGACATGGAAGCAACCTAAATGTCCATCGACAGGGGCATTGCTAAAGAAGATGTGGTAAATATATACAATGGAATATTACTCAGCCATTAAAAAGAATGAAATAATGCCATTTGCAGCAACATGGGTGGACGTAGAGATTATCATACTGAGTGAAGTAAGTCAGACAAAGACAAGTATTGTATGATATCGCTTATATGTGGGATCTAAAAATAATGTTACATAGGAACATATTTACAAAACAGAAACAAACTCACTCAGACTTAGACTTAGAGAACAAACTTACGGTTACCGGCGGGAAGGTGGGAAGGGATATTTAGGGAGTTTGGGATTAACATGTACACACTGCTATATTTTAAATGGATAACCAACAAGGACTTAATTGCATAGCACAGGGAACTCTGCTCAATATTACCTAACAACCTAAATGGGAAAAGAATTTGAAAAAGAATAGATACAGGTATATGTATAACTGAATCACTTTGCTGTGCACCTGAAACTAACACAACATTGTTAATCACTTATACTCTAATATAAAATAAAAATTTTAAAAAAAAGAAGAAGAAGCTATAGCCTTTTCTTTTGTCATTCTCCTTTCAACACTTTAGCAGGGACAACCCCAATCTGTCACCTCTATGTCTGAAAGTAATAATAGTAATGAATAATATTATTAAAGTAATACAAAAGAAGTAATAATAATAACTTCAATAATAGCTAGACTTTGTTGTGTGCTTCTTGTCGAACACTGTGCTGAAATCACACTTTTTTAAACAAAATCTTCAACTAGATGTGAAATAATAGCTGTTTTTACCTCAAGCTGGTTACTACTCTAAGTCTCTTACTTATATGAAGTCAGTTGAGCTTCACAACCATCCTATTGCTGTGAGTACTGTTATTATCATGTCCAGAAGCAGCCCGCCGAGGTCACACGGTTTTATGAGCGCAGCCCTGGTGTTTGGACACAGGGTGTGTGCTGGGCCCCGCTGGCTCTCCCAGGAGCAGGGGCCTAGGAGTGCTGTGTCACTTGCCCGTCACCCTAGCAAAAGGCAGGGCTGGGCTTCCAATCTCCATCTGGCCGACTCTACAGACTGAGCTCTTGGAAAGAAAAGTGAACAATGTTTACAAATTGGGAGTCACGGTTCTTGGCACATTGTAGACCCTCCTAATATGGTAACCACGTTTCCTGTCTCTAGCCTACTTGTTTTTACCTTTCTCCTAGAGTAGCCAGTGTGAACTGTAGACAAGCAGTTACAGGGGTGTCTTTATCCATTTGGGCTGCTAGCACAAGGTACCATAAACTGGGGGGATTGAACAACAGTTTTTTTTCACAGTTCTGGAGGCAGGAAGTCCAAGCCTAGGGTGCCAGCATGGTCAGCTTCTTGGTGAGGGTTCTCTTCCTGCTTTACAGACAGCCACCTTCTTGCTGCATCCTCACATGGTGAAGAGAATAATCATCTCTCTTTTTAGAAGGGCATTAATCTCATTCATGAGGGCTCCACCCTCATGATCTAAAGACTTCCCAATGGCCCCACCTGCAAATCCCTAATCGGAGATTAAGGTGTCAACATATGAATTTTAGGAGGACACATTCGGTCCATAGCAAGGGGGGAGAGAGTGGGAAATCGGAATGAAACACAAGAAATGGAATTGAAATGCCCGGGCTCCCTAAAGGAGCCAAGGAATGTCAATGTCATGGGCGGAGGAAGGGAGGGATTTCACAGTAAGCCACACTCATTCCTGGAGTGAAGGAGCCAGTGGGGACATTCAAAGGCAGTCCCATCCCCCTGCAGCCCTGGTAAGAAAGGAATGCCTGGGGCAGCCATCATTCTCCCAAAAAGCTGACCTGTGCCCATTTGTCAGGTACGATTGAGAAAAGTGAACAAGAGAGCTGCCATGAGCCCGAGAACAGACTGAAACACGTCTGAGAGCCCCAAGAGGCTTTGGCCCTGAACTTGAGGCTGACTGATCCCAGTAAAAGATAACTTCTTCAGAGGCTCTAAAAGCAGCAGTTTGGGGGAGAGCTTGGCTATGGTTATGGTAGCTGGGAAGAAGCTGTGGCGTGGTGAAACTGCCTAATTGCCTGTCTGTCTCCAAGCAGGTCATAAACTTCGTATTATGTTCCCTTAGCATGTAGTACTAGACTGGCACGGTGAGGGGGCTTAACAATATTTGTTGCGTCAATGAATGAAGGTCTCATGCTAGAATAAGAGAAACAGAGTTTATTCTCTGGCTCTGTAAGTTATTTCAACCCCCTCCTTAGAACTGGATATCTTATTTCAAAAGACATTTAACATGGAAGCAATTATCCTATAATAGGAATTATTTATTTATTTTAGGTGTTTTTATGATGCTAGCTCTTGTTTCATTTCTACTGGTGGTTTCAAGTCATTCACTTAGTCGACAATTTTCATTGAGTCCTCACTGAACAGAGAAAGCCAAGAAAGGTAATTATCAACTGTATTAATCTGGTTCAATCCATGAGCTAAACCATAGGTTAATAAAGTTCTCAGGGTCCTAAACGGTCATGTGTAAGTACAGTCAAGGTGATATACCACAGGAGAGGTGAGGTTAGGTCACCGGCTTACTAAGGAGTTTCTCCAGAAAAGGAAACTTATGCAATAGACCCTTGACATTCCCAGGGGAAGGATCCTGAGCGCTTTCTTTGCAAATTCTTAATCCTAGCTCTTTCCTAAAAATTATCCTTATCTGGAGCCAGGATTTCCCATGCATAGCCTGAAATTCTAAATCTATAGCCCATTCAACTCTGACACCTGATCTCTCACCTGGCAGCCGTTTTTCCAGAGAATTTCTCCTGAAGTCTCCTGAGGAGCTTCCTTCACTGCTCTCCACATTATTTGAATATGGGCCTCAGCACAATTCCAAAATATTGACTGCCTTGATTTGGAGTTGCTCTTAAGTAGCTGGGATGGCTGTTGTCAACTTAGTGAATGCCAGTGATCTGCTGGGTCTGTTAAAGTCCCACCTAATTCAATACGAGTCAGAAACGTGACCTGTCAGCTGATACAGCAGGAAACCAGAACCTACAGACCTTCTGCTCTCAGGATTTGCCTCTGGGAGGAAAGATAGAGCCATTTCCAGGGATGGCTGTGAATTATCAGTGCTTTCAAAGACTCTGGGGCCCCCAAATTCCTCCATCCCCAGCTCACCTAAAACACCAATGGCCCCGATCACTCAGTGGGAGGAGTTTGCATTAACTGAGTTAGGACATATTGTGCCTTCCCCCTGCCTCAGCTCCCACCGCCTCTGTCCTGCTCTCCAGCCACGTTGCTAATCTGTGAGCACCTTAAGGCTGCCCCCACCGCAGGTATTTGCATGTGTTGTCCCTCTGCCTAGAATGATGCTCTCACTCCCTTGTCCACAGGGCGCACTCGAAGACCACACTCCCAAGAGGCCACCCTCTCTGACATAGCAGTCCTGTCACTCTCTAACCCCTTACTCTGCTTTATTTGTTCTCCTAGCCCTTATGACTGCTTGACTTGTTATGTGTCTCTTTATAATGGGAATATAAGATCCAGGAGAACTGAAACTTTGCCTTTTTCACTGTTGTGCCCCAATTCCACAAACAGTGCCTGGTACATGGTAAGTGCTTAGTAAACATGTGCTGAATGAATGAATGAATGAAGAAGTGAGTGAGTGAACGGGCCCTGAAATATATAGGCACCATGTGAATCTTTTGAGAAGAGGCTCTCTGAGAGATGGGACAAAGAAAAGATGCTCTCTGAGGTCTACAGGCCTGGACGTAGCTCTGTGTTGGGTAGAGGGGCCTGAACATTTAGGGCACGAGGATACTGGATGCCAGGATCCTAGAAAAATCCAGAAACCCGGCCACACAAATGTTGCATTTTCATAGAGTGGCACCTCCAACATGTTACCCATGTCCAACAGGGCTCAGTTCTGCCCTTCCTCTGTCCTCCCTGAAATTGCTTATCCCCCTAACACCCACCACTTGCTGAGGAACCGTGAGAAGGGTCTCATTATTACCCTGTAATCACTGCAGGTCAATGACAAGGAGCTTGTGAGGCATTTCAGTTTGAGAGGCTGGTGAGCAGAGCGGCATGGGCAAGGGCTGTTCCTCACCAGGATCTGTTCAACTCAGATCAGCGTCCATTCCACTTCTCTCGGTAGCCAATTCCTAGCATCTGTTTGTGGTTTCCTATTTAAAGTGATGAAAGGTAACACAAACATTGGGGGGAAAAGCAACTTCAAAACCCATATATGGGGCTTCCCTGGTGGCGCAGTAGTTGAGAGTCTGCCTGCCAATGCAGGGGACACGGGTTCGGGCCCTGGTCCGGGAAGGTCCCACTGCCGTGGAGCAACTGAGCCTATGCGCCACGGCTACTGAGCCTGTGCTCTAGAGCCCGCGAGCCACAGCTACTGAGCCTGCGTGCTGCAACTACTGAAGCCCACACGCCTAGAGCCCATGCTCTGCAACAAGAGAAGCCACTGCAATGAGAGGCCCGCGCACCACAACGAAGAGTAGCCCCCCGATCGCCACAGCTAGAGAAAGCCCACGTGCAGCAACGAAGACCCAATGCAGCCAAAAATAAAATAAAGTAATAAATAAATTTATTTAAAAAAAACAAACAAAAAACAAACCCATATATGGTCACCATCTAATGACAGAAATATCATGGTGAAGTTATTTCTAAATATCTGGAAAGGAATCCTTACTCACACGGAAACTGAAGTGGTGTAATGGTTAATCTCTATGAATAATTCATTGTGGCCAGGTAGTCAGACAAATCCATAACTGATGCTTTTTATAAATCTTAGAGGAGTCCCAAGACCCGAACTCCAACCTCTACAAGTTACGTTTAAATACAGGTTCTAATGTTCATCTTACAACTTTGGGTCCTAAGTAATAGTGATAATAGGTAATATTTAGTTAGCACAAATTATGTTTGCCCGATCTGAACTTGTTATGTGCAAACTCTCTCAGAGGTGCAATGTGGCTAAGAGCTCATTTTGCCTAAACTGGCAAGTGGAGAGCCATCGAAACCTGATTTGTTGAAAGACTACTAAACAAGTTGGTGTAGGAGTCTGACTAAGGGCTGGGTCCTCTGGCTCTTGACTGATTGTGAAATCTTTACCTTGCCTTTGTAACACTGTAACAAGGAGAAATACCCCAAGGAGTGGAATTTGCAAATGGGTATGTGTGACCTTTTGTGCAAACATGAGGTAGATCAGGAGCAAAAACAAACAAAAAACAAAGATAAGTTTTCTACCGGTAAGAATAATTGGCAGTTTCTTACAAAACTAAATATAGTCTCACCATACAATCCAGCGATTGCACTCTTTGGTATTTACTCAGATGAGCTGAAAACTTACATCCACACCAAAACCTGCACACAAATGTTTATAGTAGTTTTATTGATAATTGCAGAAAAACTTGGAAGCATCCAAGATGTCCTTCAGCACGTGAGTGGATAAATAAAGGTGGTACACCATACAATGGAATATTATTCAGCAACAGAAGGAAATGAGCTATAAAACCACTAAAAGTGGAGGGAACTTATTAAAGGCATATGATTGCGTGAAAGAAGTCATTTGGAAAAGACAAGACTATGGAAGCTTCTTTGACAACTTCCTCTAGTTTTTCCCTCTGTACATTAACTCCTGTATTTGGATATCAGAACTCATGGACCGGACCTCCAAGTTTTGTGACTTTTCTTCTTCCAATTTTCTCTCCCTTTATCACTATGCTTTACCTTCTGAAATTTTTTCTCATCTTTATCTTGTAAACCTGCTTCTATTGTCTTTTTCATTTCTCCTATCAAACTTCTAATTTTAACAGCTCATTTCTGTCCCCTTAGCTTTTGCAAGTGTACATAGCTTCCTTTTCTGCTCCTCACCATTGTCTTCTTTTTGTTTCACAGGTGCACTTATTTCATCTCTCAGAAAATACTAAAACCCAGACCCATATTGAGAAAGCAAGCTTCATGTAATAATCTTTATGTTTAAAATTGACATTGCAATCTAGTGTTTCTGTTGTGTTCTATTTTGTTCCCCTTTAAAAAATATGCTGCTGGCAACCCACAAAGTTGTTTCTATGACCCACGAATCGCTCATGTCCTGCAGTTGGGAAGAAATATTCTATAAATCATGTTGAGGCTTTTGATCTTTCAATGGTGGAGACACAATCACATTTGCTTTCTGGGCAGAAATGGGCAGACTGGAGTGGCCCAGAATGAATGAAGAAAAACATGTATAAAGATCCAGATGAGAGATGGTAGCTTGGAGTGGGGTGGTGGTTGAGACAGAAGCAGAGTGCCTACTAGGGTGCCTTCACTCACATCTTCTTATTTAATCTTATTTCCTCAGTGTGCCACGTGGGGAACTGGACCAGAGCGTTCAGATGCTTGTCCAAGATGGCATAATCAGTGAGTCCTGAGCCAGATTTGAGCCAGGCCCGTCTGCTTCCTAAGCCTGGCCTTTCCTCTAATCAAAGCAAATCCATGATGTGAGCCTCTAAAATAGGAGAGAAATTGTCAGAAGAGCACATTTTGGAGCTTAAGAACCAATTCCTTGGAGGCTTCAATACCTGAAAAGGTTGACTATGTTTGGGCCCTGAAATGAAACCTAAATTTATTTCTTAATTAAAAAAAAAACAAGACACATACAGTGTGATGTCACAGTAACAACTAGACTTGGAGTCCCCTTTGATCTGGAGTTGATGACCCTGGTCACGTGGTACTTGTCCCTCAGGCAGGTCACCCTTGCCCTTGTACACCTCTGCCATGTCCTCCATGGGAGGCTGTGAGGATTATGGTTTTCATGGGATTTTTTAATATTTATATTACTATCTAGGATTATACATGTTCCCCAATGTCGATTCATGTTGTCAACTCTAAACACAATTAAACAAGTAGAAATCAATCCCTCTCTTTCTCATGTTCTTTATACATGCTCTATTATGCTACTTGTCATGTAAGGGTATTAATCATTCCTCTGTCTGTCTTCTCTACTAGATCATGTACTCCCGGAGACAGGGTGGTCCCTTCTTAGTCTCTGGGTCCCATTGGCTACCACAGAGTCTGCAGTAATAGATGTCAGATTTGATAATTATGTTGTGTTTGAAAAAATGCAGAATATAGAAATAAATTCTCAGTTTTTATGATAAAGCATTTATATGATTTTCATTCACTGTTTTTCAAACTTTCTTGATCCCTGCCCCCCCCCCTTTGATAAGCAAAACTATCTCTGCCACTACTCCCCCACCCCCTTCGGCAAATTCTAGTTTTTCCCCAGACCCTGTCAGTGACCAACACGCACATAACACAGAACATTTGCACATCCCACAGCCAGGGCGATTTTGTCTACTTTAGTTCCTTTTAGTTTATAGTACAAACAAGAGAGCTTTTTTTTGTTTGCCTGCTTTCCAAAGATAAGTTATATGATGATATTGTGTTTACTTTTGCAAATTACAAACGTCCTCACCCCAAGATTTTAGAACACAGTATCTCATGGGAGTACCTTGATCTAATTCAAGTTTTTACTGACAGCTCATTCTAGGGGAAGCCTGTCTTTCACAGCATCTTCATGAGTGAAAATTCACTGTCTCTATTATTTGATCACCTCTGGTCCCTTTTCTTTGCCACTGACTCTCTTCTCCTGGGGACGAGGTTTCAAACCAGATCCCCTCAGGCCTCTGCACTCACACCCATGCCAATCCAACATCTGTCGGTAGCTGTCAGCAAAGACCTGAAGGGGAAGAATAATGGCTGATGTGGAATAAAATGATACTCTACTTGGATTTCAATGGTTTGCTTAATTCTGTTCCAAGCTGTTTGAAGACATGAGTCAAAGTAGACCCGTCTCCAGCCCTGCAGTCCTCACCACCTCATCTCTCATACCCAGTATTTCATCCCTTCATCCCCGCCAATCCATTCTGCAGCTGCAGTCACTTCCTAAAATAAATGTGATGACATCATCTTACTCTTACAGTCCGTCAATCGCTCCCCATTTGCCTTAGGATGAAACCCTGCTCCCTACCTGAGCCCCAAAACCACTGAGATCTGATCCCTCCCTCTTGGGCCTCACCTGGGCCTGTGCCACCTGGCCGTCTATGCTCTGAGCAGTGCTATTCAACTTCTTGCACTTTCTACCACAGACAGCGCTCTCTCTTGTCCCTGAGACTGCATCATAAAATACTTCCCTTGGCCTGGAATTCTCACCTTGTATTCCCATCTCTTCATGTCTTTCATTGAGCTTTTTTTTTTTTTTTTTAAACACAATCCAGCTAAACATTAGTTCCTCAAGTCATCCATCTTCCTAACAAGTGTGTCCTCACTCACCCCTTGCCCTCCTCCTGCCCTACATGACATGAAGGGCCCTTTCTGATTGTGCCTTTTTTTTTTTTGCAGCTTGTGGCATCTTAGTTCCTTGACCAAGGATCGAACCCAGTCCCCCTACAGTGGAAGCACGGAGTCCTAATCACTGGACCACCAGGGAATTCCCTGATTGTGCTTATCAATCCCAGTATTTCCCCTGTATCTAATTGCTACCTTCCCCCTCAGACATAAACATAGTGCCTGCTATGCAGTAAGTATTCAACACAGTGAGTAAATAAATGAATAAAAGAAAGGGAAAAAAACCCTTCCATGAAATTTCATTTGGAGTCTCATGGCTCTAGTTCATTCATTCATTTTCTACATGTTTTTAAAACATCTACCATGAGCACTGGCTAGATGCCGAGTATTCAGGGAGGAACGAGGTTAGACTTGGTCCCTGCTCTCATGCCAGCACCTCGCAGGGCTCCATGGGTAACCAGAAAAGAAAGCAGAAGTTAGCTGATGCTCTGCCTTAGACAGGGAAGGGCAACGCTGGGGAACTTTCACGCCACGAATGAGTTCTGTAACGTAGACTTCATGCTGAGTCACCTCTAGCCCAGGGCAAGACAGATACAGAATTTGTACCACAGAACTTGAAGTAGTAGGGAAGACAGACAGACAGACAGACAAGGAGTTCTGATACAGTGTGAGAAGTGCTCCTTAAGAGAGCTATGTGCTATGAGGGCAGAGAAGGTTCGATGAAGCTACTCTGGGGAGAAGTAGCTCTGGAAAGACAGTAGCAATGGGGTAAAATCATACTTAATGATGAGATATGTTGAAACTGTGGCTTGTAAACTGGAATAATGATTAAATTTCTAGGTCCCTGAAGCTACTTCTTTGTCACTCCTCTCTGTTGATTGTCAAACGCTTGTATGAAATTGACGGGTAAGGAGGAAATTAACCCCATTTGGATTATGAGGAGAGGCAAGGAGGCTGAGGAGTAGCTCCTATTTGGGTGAGGATGTCTGACTTATTTTCCTAATCATGACTAAACCTAAGAAAGCATACCAGCCTCAACCCTCAAGTGAGAAGCAGAAGGCCTCAGAGTCAAAAGTGGTGGTTGACACGCAAGCCAACAGGAGGCTGAGTCACGCTCTCCTGAAACTGTGGACAGAACTCTCTTCTTTCTAGCAAAGCTAAACCTTGGATGGTGTCTAGAAGTAACGCTAGACAACCGCAGTCCTCATAGAAGGAGCCATGTGTCCACAG
The DNA here is from genome assembly GCF_028023285.1 of Balaenoptera ricei. Lineage (NCBI taxonomy): Eukaryota > Metazoa > Chordata > Mammalia > Artiodactyla > Balaenopteridae > Balaenoptera > Balaenoptera ricei. The sequence goes on from NW_026777615.1 coordinate 84,780, forward strand.
GCACACTCTCACCCCATGAGCTTGCACTAAAACAGACACATGGTCCATAGAACTCCTGAGCACTTCCGGATTGCTCAGCTTTGGGATATTGGTCCAGATGTTAGGGGACAACTGCAGACAGGAGTAACTTTGAGTCTCCTCATGCAGAGAAACATTTAAAATAACTTTTCTGAAACTGTTTTTTTTCGGCTTTCCTTATCTGCAGGGAGAAGAGTGTAGTGGTTATGAGCTGGGCCCTGGAGTTCGACTGTCTGGGTGCAAATGCTGTGTGATCCTGGGCGCATTGTGGAACCTCCCTATGCCTCAGTTTTCTCATCTACAAAATGAGGATAAGGATAGAACCTACCTCCTACAGTTCTTTTAATATGACAACATGCATTAATATACCATGTTTCATTGATTCTAAGACATGCATTTTTCACATTTTAACATGTCTGAAATTGAGGTGCAACTTACAGTCAATAGCATAGCATAGTTTAGTTGCCTCAGCGATATGAAAAATAGTGGTGTAGCTTATAATCAGTGGCATCTTAGATGTGATGAAATTCAGGATACAAAGAGCTTAGAACAATACATAGCACATAAACTGTACTAAATGAATAGTTAATAGATGATATAGATATAAGATGTATATAGCTCTTCTAACTTCACCAGAGCCAACCTATATATCTCATTTTTAAACAAATGTCCAATATCACAATGGCAAATGATAATGGCATGACTGACCCATTTCCCAGGAAAGAGAGAAGCTGCTCTTCATACTTGGCCTGGAGTTGGTGGAAGCGTCTGGTACCCATCCCTTTATCTTAGCCAAGATCTCAGAAAGGTGAGAGAACTGAGAGCCACTGAGATGTGGATACCTTGGACAAGTAAAAATTTGATGCCTCTTTAGATCAACATTCTTTTCCTAATCATTTATTGGAGCGACTGGTACTCTGAGACCCAGCAGAGAAGTAGGATCTTAAAGTCACTGAGTATTTGAGGCCCTTGTCTTTGCTTTATTAATCTGCTCCACATGGACCCAGGGCCCAACAATGAGGGCATCTGTTACAGATCTAATATTAGCAACAAACACAAGTCACGTCCTCTTGCATAAAGAAAAGAATGAGGGAGAAACATTCGGTCACTAGCAGAGACGTGGCCCCATTAAACAAGGGGCTGTGTCTAACGCTGGGGCTGTCTGTCATTCAGGGAGGGCACAAAAGAGGGGAGGGAGAAGATTGGAGAGTGTAAACCGTCCTTTCTTTCCTTCCGTTCTGCTGTCCTAGGGAAATACGACTGCCCTGCACAAGTCCTACCATATCTGGCCCCAGGTCAGGCAGAGAGGTCCCCTGTCCCCCTAGGAGGACATCCAGAGGTCTTAGGTGGTGAGTGTCAGCAACAGCCATGCTTAGGCCTCTGGAAGGTGTGCCTTCAGCAGAGGGGCTACCAAACTAACAAGTCATTGGATTAAAAACCCTTGGCCATGTGGCTTAGGGGACGCCAGGTGTCTCCCCTTTTCTAGCAGCTCCAAAGGTCCAGCGAGATCATTTGGATTAGCCTCCATGGCTTGTGGAATCTCTGCAATCCCAATGGGCTGTTTCGAACAAGGGGCAAGTCTGAGCTGAGGAAATGTTTTATTTGCCTATCAGAACTTGGAAGTTTTTTGTTAACTAGCTGTCAACATTTACATTTTTTTTCCCCATAAAACCCCAAGTTGTTAGCTTCTCTGGAAAATTCAGAAAATGACAACCCCATGACGCTCATTCCCACAAAACAATAGTAGCCTGGCCCCCAGGAGAGTCCTTGGCCTTAAGATGGGGCATGAGCCATCCTCCTCACAGCAACAGTCGCTTAGATAACCAGCCTGAGCTGGGTGGGAAAGGGAATTTTCTACCAGGGGTCAAGGGTCTCGCAGGAAAGGTCAGCAGGCTCTGGGTGCTGTGAGCAGTGGGCAGGAGTGGATGAAGGAAGGAGATGAACGCCATCTCAAGGAAATACAAACTCCCAGCGCCCAAAAGCCAAGCCCCAGGTACACGGGCCTGACAGAGAGACTGCCAGCCAGCCCAGCCTGGACACTGTGACCCACAACCAGAGAAACAAACATTGGCCAAGAAGCCTGCACAGAGCCTTGTCATGTGTCCACAGTTGGAATGAAGACGGGGAATGGCAGGGGCGGGAGAGAAGAATGTGTTCTCTCCATGTCCCTCCATCCTTCCACTGGGCCGGACGAGAAAAAATACAAACCCTCTCACTGGCACTTGCTGAAGAAACTAAGCTCCCATCCATCCCTGCAGACTAACTCTCCATGGACCAGAAGATAGATGGGTGGGCGTCAACCATGACTGCACAACAGTTTTAACATTTGTACTGCAGCCAATGGAGCTGCAATTTTGAGGTGGTGAGAGGTTGGGGGGAGGGTCTACACAGCAGTGTGTTTCAAATGGGATTCCAGTGGGTTGAGGACCAGCGCACTGGAGCGGTGCCTCTCCACCTTGAACATGCCCCTGACTCACCTGGGATCTAGTTTCAAATGCAGATTCTGAGTCGTAGGTCTGCGGCCGAAGTCTGAGCTCCTGAACTTCACCAAAGTCAAAGGCGATGTCCGTGCTGTGGATCTTGTCCATGCTTTGGGTGATAAGAAGCTACAGCCTTTTCCAAGAGGCACAGGAAAAGATGTTCAACATCGCTAATTATTAGAGAAATGCAAATCAAAACTGCAGTGAGATATGACATCACACCAGTCAGAAAGTCTATCATCAAAAAATCCACAATGAATAAATGCTGGAGAGGGTGTGGAGAAAAGGGAATTCTCCTACACTGTTGGTGGGAAAGTAAATTGGTATAGCCACTGTGGAGAACAGTATGGAGGTTCCTTAAAAAACTAAAAATAGAGCTCCCCTCTGATCCCACAATCACAGTACTGGGCATATATCCGGAGAAAAACATGGTCTGAAAGGATACATGCACCCCAATGTTCATTGCAACACAGTTTACAATAGCCAAGACATGGAAGCAACCTAAATGTCCATCGACAGGGGCATTGCTAAAGAAGATGTGGTAAATATATACAATGGAATATTACTCAGCCATTAAAAAGAATGAAATAATGCCATTTGCAGCAACATGGGTGGACGTAGAGATTATCATACTGAGTGAAGTAAGTCAGACAAAGACAAGTATTGTATGATATCGCTTATATGTGGGATCTAAAAATAATGTTACATAGGAACATATTTACAAAACAGAAACAAACTCACTCAGACTTAGACTTAGAGAACAAACTTACGGTTACCGGCGGGAAGGTGGGAAGGGATATTTAGGGAGTTTGGGATTAACATGTACACACTGCTATATTTTAAATGGATAACCAACAAGGACTTAATTGCATAGCACAGGGAACTCTGCTCAATATTACCTAACAACCTAAATGGGAAAAGAATTTGAAAAAGAATAGATACAGGTATATGTATAACTGAATCACTTTGCTGTGCACCTGAAACTAACACAACATTGTTAATCACTTATACTCTAATATAAAATAAAAATTTAAAAAAAAAGAAGAAGAAGCTATAGCCTTTTCTTTTGTCATTCTCCTTTCAACACTTTAGCAGGGACAACCCCAATCTGTCACCTCTATGTCTGAAAGTAATAATAGTAATGAATAATATTATTAAAGTAATACAAAAGAAGTAATAATAATAACTTCAATAATAGCTAGACTTTGTTGTGTGCTTCTTGTCGAACACTGTGCTGAAATCACACTTTTTTAAACAAAATCTTCAACTAGATGTGAAATAATAGCTGTTTTTACCTCAAGCTGGTTACTACTCTAAGTCTCTTACTTATATGAAGTCAGTTGAGCTTCACAACCATCCTATTGCTGTGAGTACTGTTATTATCATGTCCAGAAGCAGCCCGCCGAGGTCACACGGTTTTATGAGCGCAGCCCTGGTGTTTGGACACAGGGTGTGTGCTGGGCCCCGCTGGCTCTCCCAGGAGCAGGGGCCTAGGAGTGCTGTGTCACTTGCCCGTCACCCTAGCAAAAGGCAGGGCTGGGCTTCCAATCTCCATCTGGCCGACTCTACAGACTGAGCTCTTGGAAAGAAAAGTGAACAATGTTTACAAATTGGGAGTCACGGTTCTTGGCACATTGTAGACCCTCCTAATATGGTAACCACGTTTCCTGTCTCTAGCCTACTTGTTTTTACCTTTCTCCTAGAGTAGCCAGTGTGAACTGTAGACAAGCAGTTACAGGGGTGTCTTTATCCATTTGGGCTGCTAGCACAAGGTACCATAAACTGGGGGGATTGAACAACAGTTTTTTTTCACAGTTCTGGAGGCAGGAAGTCCAAGCCTAGGGTGCCAGCATGGTCAGCTTCTTGGTGAGGGTTCTCTTCCTGCTTTACAGACAGCCACCTTCTTGCTGCATCCTCACATGGTGAAGAGAATAATCATCTCTCTTTTTAGAAGGGCATTAATCTCATTCATGAGGGCTCCACCCTCATGATCTAAAGACTTCCCAATGGCCCCACCTGCAAATCCCTAATCGGAGATTAAGGTGTCAACATATGAATTTTAGGAGGACACATTCGGTCCATAGCAAGGGGGGAGAGAGTGGGAAATCGGAATGAAACACAAGAAATGGAATTGAAATGCCCGGGCTCCCTAAAGGAGCCAAGGAATGTCAATGTCATGGGCGGAGGAAGGGAGGGATTTCACAGTAAGCCACACTCATTCCTGGAGTGAAGGAGCCAGTGGGGACATTCAAAGGCAGTCCCATCCCCCTGCAGCCCTGGTAAGAAAGGAATGCCTGGGGCAGCCATCATTCTCCCAAAAAGCTGACCTGTGCCCATTTGTCAGGTACAATTGAGAAAAGTGAACAAGAGAGCTGCCATGAGCCCGAGAACAGACTGAAACACGTCTGAGAGCCCCAAGAGGCTTTGGCCCTGAACTTGAGGCTGACTGATCCCAGTAAAAGATAACTTCTTCAGAGGCTCTAAAAGCAGCAGTTTGGGGGAGAGCTTGGCTATGGTTATGGTAGCTGGGAAGAAGCTGTGGCGTGGTGAAACTGCCTAATTGCCTGTCTGTCTCCAAGCAGGTCATAAACTTCGTATTATGTTCCCTTAGCATGTAGTACTAGACTGGCACGGTGAGGGGGCTTAACAATATTTGTTGCGTCAATGAATGAAGGTCTCATGCTAGAATAAGAGAAACAGAGTTTATTCTCTGGCTCTGTAAGTTATTTCAACCCCCTCCTTAGAACTGGATATCTTATTTCAAAAGACATTTAACATGGAAGCAATTATCCTATAATAGGAATTATTTATTTATTTTAGGTGTTTTTATGATGCTAGCTCTTGTTTCATTTCTACTGGTGGTTTCAAGTCATTCACTTAGTCGACAATTTTCATTGAGTCCTCACTGAACAGAGAAAGCCAAGAAAGGTAATTATCAACTGTATTAATCTGGTTCAATCCATGAGCTAAACCATAGGTTAATAAAGTTCTCAGGGTCCTAAACGGTCATGTGTAAGTACAGTCAAGGTGATATACCACAGGAGAGGTGAGGTTAGGTCACCGGCTTACTAAGGAGTTTCTCCAGAAAAAGAAACTTATGCAATAGACCCTTGACATTCCCAGGGGAAGGATCCTGAGCGCTTTCTTTGCAAATTCTTAATCCTAGCTCTTTCCTAAAAATTATCCTTATCTGGAGCCAGGATTTCCCATGCATAGCCTGAAATTCTAAATCTATAGCCCATTCAACTCTGACACCTGATCTCTCACCTGGCAGCCGTTTTTCCAGAGAATTTCTCCTGAAGTCTCCTGAGGAGCTTCCTTCACTGCTCTCCACATTATTTGAATATGGGCCTCAGCACAATTCCAAAATATTGACTGCCTTGATTTGGAGTTGCTCTTAAGTAGCTGGGATGGCTGTTGTCAACTTAGTGAATGCCAGTGATCTGCTGGGTCTGTTAAAGTCCCACCTAATTCAATACGAGTCAGAAACGTGACCTGTCAGCTGATACAGCAGGAAACCAGAACCTACAGACCTTCTGCTCTCAGGATTTGCCTCTGGGAGGAAAGATAGAGCCATTTCCAGGGATGGCTGTGAATTATCAGTGCTTTCAAAGACTCTGGGGCCCCCAAATTCCTCCATCCCCAGCTCACCTAAAACACCAATGGCCCCGATCACTCAGTGGGAGGAGTTTGCATTAACTGAGTTAGGACATATTGTGCCTTCCCCCTGCCTCAGCTCCCACCGCCTCTGTCCTGCTCTCCAGCCACGTTGCTAATCTGTGAGCACCTTAAGGCTGCCCCCACCGCAGGTATTTGCATGTGTTGTCCCTCTGCCTAGAATGATGCTCTCACTCCCTTGTCCACAGGGCGCACTCGAAGACCACACTCCCAAGAGGCCACCCTCTCTGACATAGCAGTCCTGTCACTCTCTAACCCCTTACTCTGCTTTATTTGTTCTCCTAGCCCTTATGACTGCTTGACTTGTTATGTGTCTCTTTATAATGGGAATATAAGATCCAGGAGAACTGAAACTTTGCCTTTTTCACTGTTGTGCCCCAATTCCACAAACAGTGCCTGGTACATGGTAAGTGCTTAGTAAACATGTGCTGAATGAATGAATGAATGAAGAAGTGAGTGAGTGAACGGGCCCTGAAATATATAGGCACCATGTGAATCTTTTGAGAAGAGGCTCTCTGAGAGATGGGACAAAGAAAAGATGCTCTCTGAGGTCTACAGGCCTGGACGTAGCTCTGTGTTGGGTAGAGGGGCCTGAACATTTAGGGCACGAGGATACTGGATGCCAGGATCCTAGAAAAATCCAGAAACCCGGCCACACAAATGTTGCATTTTCATAGAGTGGCACCTCCAACATGTTACCCATGTCCAACAGGGCTCAGTTCTGCCCTTCCTCTGTCCTCCCTGAAATTGCTTATCCCCCTAACACCCACCACTTGCTGAGGAACCGTGAGAAGGGTCTCATTATTACCCTGTAATCACTGCAGGTCAATGACAAGGAGCTTGTGAGGCATTTCAGTTTGAGAGGCTGGTGAGCAGAGCGGCATGGGCAAGGGCTGTTCCTCACCAGGATCTGTTCAACTCAGATCAGCGTCCATTCCACTTCTCTCGGTAGCCAATTCCTAGCATCTGTTTGTGGTTTCCTATTTAAAGTGATGAAAGGTAACACAAACATTGGGGGGAAAAGCAACTTCAAAACCCATATATGGGGCTTCCCTGGTGGCGCAGTAGTTGAGAGTCTGCCTGCCAATGCAGGGGACACGGGTTCGGGCCCTGGTCCGGGAAGGTCCCACTGCCGTGGAGCAACTGAGCCTATGCGCCACGGCTACTGAGCCTGTGCTCTAGAGCCCGCGAGCCACAGCTACTGAGCCTGCGTGCTGCAACTACTGAAGCCCACACGCCTAGAGCCCATGCTCTGCAACAAGAGAAGCCACTGCAATGAGAGGCCCGCGCACCACAACGAAGAGTAGCCCCCCGATCGCCACAGCTAGAGAAAGCCCACGTGCAGCAACGAAGACCCAATGCAGCCAAAAATAAAATAAAGTAATAAATAAATTTATTTTAAAAAAACAAACAAAAAACAAACCCATATATGGTCACCATCTAATGACAGAAATATCACGGTGAAGTTATTTCTAAATATCTGGAAAGGAATCCTTACTCACACGGAAACTGAAGTGGTGTAATGGTTAATCTCTATGAATAATTCATTGTGGCCAGGTAGTCAGACAAATCCATAACTGATGCTTTTTATAAATCTTAGAGGAGTCCCAAGACCCGAACTCCAACCTCTACAAGTTACGTTTAAATACAGGTTCTAATGTTCATCTTACAACTTTGGGTCCTAAGTAATAGTGATAATAGGTAATATTTAGTTAGCACAAATTATGTTTGCCCGATCTGAACTTGTTATGTGCAAACTCTCTCAGAGGTGCAATGTGGCTAAGAGCTCATTTTGCCTAAACTGGCAAGTGGAGAGCCATCGAAACCTGATTTGTTGAAAGACTACTAAACAAGTTGGTGTAGGAGTCTGACTAAGGGCTGGGTCCTCTGGCTCTTGACTGATTGTGAAATCTTTACCTTGCCTTTGTAACACTGTAACAAGGAGAAATACCCCAAGGAGTGGAATTTGCAAATGGGTATGTGTGACCTTTTGTGCAAACATGAGGTAGATCAGGAGCAAAAACAAACAAAAAACAAAGATAAGTTTTCTACCGGTAAGAATAATTGGCAGTTTCTTACAAAACTAAATATAGTCTCACCATACAATCCAGCGATTGCACTCTTTGGTATTTACTCAGATGAGCTGAAAACTTACATCCACACCAAAACCTGCACACAAATGTTTATAGTAGTTTTATTGATAATTGCAGAAAAACTTGGAAGCATCCAAGATGTCCTTCAGCACGTGAGTGGATAAATAAAGGTGGTACACCATACAATGGAATATTATTCAGCAACAGAAGGAAATGAGCTATAAAACCACTAAAAGTGGAGGGAACTTATTAAAGGCATATGATTGCGTGAAAGAAGTCATTTGGAAAAGACAAGACTATGGAAGCTTCTTTGACAACTTCCTCTAGTTTTTCCCTCTGTACATTAACTCCTGTATTTGGATATCAGAACTCATGGACCGGACCTCCAAGTTTTGTGACTTTTCTTCTTCCAATTTTCTCTCCCTTTATCACTATGCTTTACCTTCTGAAATTTTTTCTCATCTTTATCTTGTAAACCTGCTTCTATTGTCTTTTTCATTTCTCCTATCAAACTTCTAATTTTAACAGCTCATTTCTGTCCCCTTAGCTTTTGCAAGTGTACATAGCTTCCTTTTCTGCTCCTCACCATTGTCTTCTTTTTGTTTCACAGGTGCACTTATTTCATCTCTCAGAAAATACTAAAACCCAGACCCATATTGAGAAAGCAAGCTTCATGTAATAATCTTTATGTTTAAAATTGACATTGCAATCTAGTGTTTCTGTTGTGTTCTATTTTGTTCCCCTTTAAAAAATATGCTGCTGGCAACCCACAAAGTTGTTTCTATGACCCACGAATCGCTCATGTCCTGCAGTTGGGAAGAAATATTCTATAAATCATGTTGAGGCTTTTGATCTTTCAATGGTGGAGACACAATCACATTTGCTTTCTGGGCAGAAATGGGCAGACTGGAGTGGCCCAGAATGAATGAAGAAAAACATGTATAAAGATCCAGATGAGAGATGGTAGCTTGGAGTGGGGTGGTGGTTGAGACAGAAGCAGAGTGCCTACTAGGGTGCCTTCACTCACATCTTCTTATTTAATCTTATTTCCTCAGTGTGCCACGTGGGGAACTGGACCAGAGCGTTCAGATGCTTGTCCAAGATGGCATAATCAGTGAGTCCTGAGCCAGATTTGAGCCAGGCCCGTCTGCTTCCTAAGCCTGGCCTTTCCTCTAATCAAAGCAAATCCATGATGTGAGCCTATAAAATAGGAGAGAAATTGTCAGAAGAGCACATTTTGGAGCTTAAGAACCAATTCCTTGGAGGCTTCAATACCTGAAAAGGTTGACTATGTTTGGCCCCTGAAATGAAACCTAAATTTATTTCTTAATTAAAAAAAAAACAAGACACATACAGTGTGATGTCACAGTAACAACTAGACTTGGAGTCCCCTTTGATCTGGAGTTGATGACCCTGGTCACGTGGTACTTGTCCCTCAGGCAGGTCACCCTTGCCCTTGTACACCTCTGCCATGTCCTCCATGGGAGGCTGTGAGGATTATGGTTTTCATGGGATTTTTTAATATTTATATTACTATCTAGGATTATACATGTTCCCCAATGTCGATTCATGTTGTCAACTCTAAACACAATTAAACAAGTAGAAATCAATCCCTCTCTTTCTCATGTTCTTTATACATGCTCTATTATGCTACTTGTCATGTAAGGGTATTAATCATTCCTCTGTCTGTCTTCTCTACTAGATCATGTACTCCCGGAGACAGGGTGGTCCCTTCTTAGTCTCTGGGTCCCATTGTCTACCACAGAGTCTGCAGTAATAGATGTCAGATTTGATAATTATGTTGTGTTTGAAAAAATGCAGAATATAGAAATAAATTCTCAGTTTTTATGATAAAGCATTTATATGATTTTCATTCACTGTTTTTCAAACTTTCTTGATCCCTGCCCCCCCCCCTTTGATAAGCAAAACTATCTCTGCCACTACTCCCCCACCCCCTTCGGCAAATTCTAGTTTTTCCCCAGACCCTGTCAGTGACCAACACGCACATAACACAGAACATTTGCACATCCCACAGCCAGGGCGATTTTGTCTACTTTAGTTCCTTTTAGTTTATAGTACAAACAAGAGAGCTTTTTTTTGTTTGCCTGCTTTCCAAAGATAAGTTATATGATGATATTGTGTTTACTTTTGCAAATTACAAACGTCCTCACCCCAAGATTTTAGAACACAGTATCTCATGGGAGTACCTTGATCTAATTCAAGTTTTTACTGACAGCTCATTCTAGGGGAAGCCTGTCTTTCACAGCATCTTCATGAGTGAAAATTCACTGTCTCTATTATTTGATCACCTCTGGTCCCTTTTCTTTGCCACTGACTCTCTTCTCCTGGGGACGAGGTTTCAAACCAGATCCCCTCAGGCCTCTGCACTCACACCCATGCCAATCCAACATCTGTCGGTAGCTGTCAGCAAAGACCTGAAGGGGAAGAATAATGGCTGATGTGGAATAAAATGATACTCTACTTGGATTTCAATGGTTTGCTTAATTCTGTTCCAAGCTGTTTGAAGACATGAGTCAAAGTAGACCCGTCTCCAGCCCTGCAGTCCTCACCACCTCATCTCTCATACCCAGTATTTCATCCCTTCATCCCCGCCAATCCATTCTGCAGCTGCAGTCACTTCCTAAAATAAATGTGATGACATCATCTTACTCTTACAGTCCGTCAATCGCTCCCCATTTGCCTTAGGATGAAACCCTGCTCCCTACCTGAGCCCCAAAACCACTGAGATCTGATCCCTCCCTCTTGGGCCTCACCTGGGCCTGTGCCACCTGGCCGTCTATGCTCTGAGCAGTGCTATTCAACTTCTTGCACTTTCTACCACAGACAGCGCTCTCTCTTGTCCCTGAGACTGCATCATAAAATACTTCCCTTGGCCTGGAATTCTCACCTTGTATTCCCATCTCTTCATGTCTTTCATTGAGCTTTTTTTTTTTTTTTTAAACACAATCCAGCTAAACATTAGTTCCTCAAGTCATCCATCTTCCTAACAAGTGTGTCCTCACTCACCCCTTGCCCTCCTCCTGCCCTACATGACATGAAGGGCCCTTTCTGATTGTGCCTTTTTTTTTTTGCAGCTTGTGGCATCTTAGTTCCTTGACCAAGGATCGAACCCAGTCCCCCTACAGTGGAAGCACGGAGTCCTAATCACTGGACCACCAGGGAATTCCCTGATTGTGCTTATCAATCCCAGTATTTCCCCTGTATCTAATTGCTACCTTCCCCCTCAGACATAAACATAGTGCCTGCTATGCAGTAAGTATTCAACACAGTGAGTATATAAATGAATAAAAGAAAGGGAAAAAAACCCTTCCATGAAATTTCATTTGGAGTCTCATGGCTCTAGTTCATTCATTCATTTTCTACATGTTTTTAAAACATCTACCATGAGCACTGGCTAGATGCCGAGTATTCAGGGAGGAACGAGGTTAGACTTGGTCCCTGCTCTCATGCCAGCACCTCGCAGGGCTCCATGGGTAACCAGAAAAGAAAGCAGAAGTTAGCTGATGCTCTGCCTTAGACAGGGAAGGGCAACGCTGGGGAACTTTCACGCCACGAATGAGTTCTGTAACGTAGACTTCATGCTGAGTCACCTCTAGCCCAGGGCAAGACAGATACAGAATTTGTACCACAGAACTTGAAGTAGTAGGGAAGACAGACAGACAGACAGACAAGGAGTTCTGATACAGTGTGAGAAGTGCTCCTTAAGAGAGCTATGTGCTATGAGGGCAGAGAAGGGTCGCTGAAGCTACTCTGGGGAGAAGTAGCTCTGGAAAGACAGTAGCAATGGGGTAAAATCATACTTAATGATGAGATATGTTGAAACTGTGGCTTGTAAACTGGAATAATGATTAAATTTCTAGGTCCCTGAAGCTACTTCTTTGTCACTCCTCTCTGTTGATTGTCAAACGCTTGTATGAAATTGACGGGTAAGGAGGAAATTAACCCCATTTGGATTATGAGGAGAGGCAAGGAGGCTGAGGAGTAGCTCCTATTTGGGTGAGGATGTCTGACTTATTTTCCTAATCATGACTAAACCTAAGAAAGCATACCAGCCTCAACCCTCAAGTGAGAAGCAGAAGGCCTCAGAGTCAAAAGTGGTGGTTGACACGCAAGCCAACAGGAGGCTGAGTCACGCTCTCCTGAAACTGTGGACAGAACTCTCTTCTTTCTAGCAAAGCTAAACCTTGGATGGTGTCTAGAAGTAACGCTAGACAACCGCAGTCCTCATAGAAGGAGCCATGTGTCCACAGGCACACTCTCACCCCATGAGCTTGCACTAAAACAGACACATGGTCCATAGAACTCCTGAGCACTTCCGGATTGCTCAGCTTTGGGATATTGGTCCAGATGTTAGGGGACAACTGCAGACAGGAGTAACTTTGAGTCTCCTCATGCAGAGAAACATTTAAAATAACTTTTCTGAAACTGGTTTTTTTCGGCTTTCCTTATCTGCAGGGAGAAGAGTGTAGTGGTTATGAGCTGGGCCCTGGAGTTCGACTGTCTGGGTGCAAATGCTGTGTGATCCTGGGCGCATTGTGGAACCTCCCTATGCCTCAGTTTTCTCATCTACAAAATGAGGATAAGGATGGAACCTACCTCCTACAGTTCTTTTAATATGACAACATGCATTAATATACCATGTTTCATTGATTCTAAGACATGCATTTTTCACATTTTAACATGTCTGAAATTGAGGTGCAACTTACAGTCAATAGCATAGCATAGTTTAGTTGCCTCAGCGATATGAAAAATAATGGTGTAGCTTATAATCAGTGGCATCTTAGATGTGATGAAATTCAGGATACAAAGAGCTTAGAACAATACATAGCACATAAACTGTACTAAATGAATAGTTAATAGATGATATAGATATAAGATGTATATAGCTCTTCTAACTTCACCAGAGCCAACCTATATATCTCATTTTTAAACAAATGTCCAATATCACAATGGCAAATGATAACATGACTGACCCATTTCCCAGGAAAGAGAGAAGCTGCTCTTCATACTTGGCCTGGAGTTGGTGGAAGCATCTGGTACCCATCCCTTTATCTTAGCCAAGATCTCAGAAAGGTGAGAGAACTGAGAGCCACTGAGATGTGGATACCTTGGACAAGTAAAAATTTGATGCCTCTTTAGATCAACATTCTTTTCCTAATCATTTATTGGAGCGACTGGTACTCTGAGACCCAGCAGAGAAGTAGGATCTTAAAGTCACTGAGTATTTGAGGCCCTTGTCTTTGCTTTATTAATCTGCTCCACATGGACCCAGGGCCCAACAATGAGGGCATCTGTTACAGATCTAATATTAGCAACAAACACAAGTCACGTCCTCTTGCATAAAGAAAAGAATGAGGGAGAAACATTCGGTCACTAGCAGAGACGTGGCCCCATTAAACAAGGGGCTGCATTTCTCTAATGATTAATGATGTTGAGCATTCTTTCATGTGTCTGTAGGCCATCTGTATATCTTCTTTGGAGAAATGTCTATTTAGGTCTTCTGCCCATTTTTGGATTGGGTTGTTCGTTTTTTTGTTATTGAGCTGCATGAGCTGCTTGTAAATCTTGGAGATTAATCCTTTGTCAGTTGCTTCATTTGCAAATATTTTCTCCCATTCTAAGGGTTGTCTTTTGGTCTTGTTTATGGTTTCCTTTGCTGTGCAAAAGCTTTTAAGTTTCATTAGGTCCCATTTGTTTATTTGTGTTCTTATTTCCATTTCTCTGGGAGCTGGGTCAAAAAGAATCTTGCTGTGATGTATGTCATAGAGTGTTCTGCCTATGTTTTCCTCTAAGAGTTTGATAGTGTCTGGCCTTACACTTAGGACTACAATGAGATATCATCTCACACCGGTCAGAATGGCCATCATCAAAAAATCTAGAAACAATAAATGCTGGAGAGGGTGTGGAGGAAAGGGAACACTCTTGCACTGTTGGTGGGAATGTAAATTGATACAGCCACTATGGAGAACAGTATGGAGGTTCCTTAAAAAACTACAAATAGAACTACCATACGACCCAGCAATCCCACTACTGGGCATATACCCTGAGAAAACCATAGGTCAAAAAGTGTCATGTACCACAATGTTCATTGCAGCTCTATTTACAATAGCCAGGACATGGAAGCAACCTAAATGTCCATCGACAGATGAATGGATAAAGAAGATGTGGCACATATATACAATGGAATATTACTCAGCCGTAAAAAGAAATGAAATGGAGGTATTTGTAATGAGGTGGATGGAGTTAGAGTCTGTCATACAGAGTGAAGTAAGTCAGAAAGAGAAAAACAAATACAGTATGCTAACACATATATACGGAATCTAAGGGAAAAAAAAAAAAAAAAAAAGGCCATGAAGAACCTAGTGGCAAGACGGGAATAAAGACACAGACCTACTAGAGAATGGACTTGAGGATATGGGGAGGGGGTGGGGTGAGATGTGACAGGGTAAGAGAGTGTCATGGACATATATACACTACCAAATGTAAAATAGATAGCTAGTGGGAAGCAGCCGCATAGCACAGGGAGATCAGCTCGGTGCTTTGTGACCACCTAGAGGGGTGGGATGGGGAGGGTGGGAGGGAGGGAGATGCAAGAGGGAAGAGAAATGGGAACATATTGTATATGTATAACTGATTCACTTTGTTATAAAGCAGAAGCTAACACACTATTGTAAGGCAATTATACTTCAATAAAGATGTTTAAAAAAAAAAAAAAAAAAAAAAAAACAACAAGGGGCTGTGTCTAACGCTGGGGCTGTCTGTCATTCAGGGAGGGCACAAAAGAGGGGAGGGAGAAGATTGGAGAGTGTAAACCGTCCTTTCTTTCCTTCCGTTCTGCTGTCCTAGGGAAATACGACTGCCCTGCACAAGTCCTACCATATCTGGCCCCAGGTCAGGCAGAGAGGTCCCCTGTCCCCCTAGGAGGACATCCAGAGGTCTTAGGTGGTGAGTGTCAGCAACAGCCATGCTTAGGCCTCTGGAAGGTGTGCCTTCAGCAGAGGGGCTACCAAACTAACAAGTCATTGGATTAAAAACCCTTGGCCATGTGGCTTAGGGGACGCCAGGTGTCTCCCCTTTTCTAGCAGCTCCAAAGGTCCAGCGAGATCATTTGGATTAGCCTCCATGGCTTGTGGAATCTCTGCAATCCCAATGGGCTGTTTCGAACAAGGGGCAAGTCTGAGCTGAGGAAATGTTTTATTTGCCTATCAGAACTTGGAAGTTTTTTGTTAACTAGCTGTCAACATTTACATTTTTTTTCCCCATAAAACCCCAAGTTGTTAGCTTCTCTGGAAAATTCAGAAAATGACAACCCCATGACGCTCATTCCCACAAAACAATAGTAGCCTGGCCCCCAGGAGAGTCCTTGGCCTTAAGATGGGGCATGAGCCATCCTCCTCACAGCAACAGTCGCTTAGATAACCAGCCTGAGCTGGGTGGGAAAGGGAATTTTCTACCAGGGGTCAAGGGTCTCGCAGGAAAGGTCAGCAGGCTCTGGGTGCTGTGAGCAGTGGGCAGGAGTGGATGAAGGAAGGAGATGAACGCCATCTCAAGGAAATACAAACTCCCAGCGCCCAAAAGCCAAGCCCCAGGTACACGGGCCTGACAGAGAGACTGCCAGCCAGCCCAGCCTGGACACTGTGACCCACAACCAGAGAAACAAACATTGGCCAAGAAGCCTGCACAGAGCCTTGTCATGTGTCCACAGTTGGAATGAAGACGGGGAATGGCAGGGGCGGGAGAGAAGAATGTGTTCTCTCCATGTCCCTCCATCCTTCCACTGGGCCGGACGAGAAAAAATACAAACCCTCTCACTGGCACTTGCTGAAGAAACTAAGCTCCCATCCATCCCTGCAGACTAACTCTCCATGGACCAGAAGATAGATGGGTGGGCGTCAACCATGACTGCACAACAGTTTTAACATTTGTACTGCAGCCAATGGAGCTGCAATTTTGAGGTGGTGAGAGGTTGGGGGGAGGGTCTACACAGCAGTGTGTTTCAAATGGGATTCCAGTGGGTTGAGGACCAGCGCACTGGAGCGGTGCCTCTCCACCTTGAACATGCCCCTGACTCACCTGGGATCTAGTTTCAAATGCAGATTCTGAGTCGTAGGTCTGCGGCCGAAGTCTGAGCTCCTGAACTTCACCAAAGTCAAAGGCGATGTCCGTGCTGTGGATCTTGTCCATGCTTTGGGTGATAAGAAGCTACAGCCTTTTCCAAGAGGCACAGGAAAAGATGTTCAACATCGCTAATTATTAGAGAAATGCAAATCAAAACTGCAGTGAGATATGACATCACACCAGTCAGAAAGTCTATCATCAAAAAATCCACAATGAATAAATGCTGGAGAGGGTGTGGAGAAAAGGGAATTCTCCTACACTGTTGGTGGGAAAGTAAATTGGTATAGCCACTGTGGAGAACAGTATGGAGGTTCCTTAAAAAACTAAAAATAGAGCTCCCCTCTGATCCCACAATCACAGTACTGGGCATATATCCGGAGAAAAACATGGTCTGAAAGGATACATGCACCCCAATGTTCATTGCAACACAGTTTACAATAGCCAAGACATGGAAGCAACCTAAATGTCCATCGACAGGGGCATTGCTAAAGAAGATGTGGTAAATATATACAATGGAATATTACTCAGCCATTAAAAAGAATGAAATAATGCCATTTGCAGCAACATGGGTGGACGTAGAGATTATCATACTGAGTGAAGTAAGTCAGACAAAGACAAGTATTGTATGATATCGCTTATATGTGGGATCTAAAAATAATGTTACATAGGAACATATTTACAAAACAGAAACAAACTCACTCAGACTTAGACTTAGAGAACAAACTTACGGTTACCGGCGGGAAGGTGGGAAGGGATATTTAGGGAGTTTGGGATTAACATGTACACACTGCTATATTTTAAATGGATAACCAACAAGGACTTAATTGCATAGCACAGGGAACTCTGCTCAATATTACCTAACAACCTAAATGGGAAAAGAATTTGAAAAAGAATAGATACAGGTATATGTATAACTGAATCACTTTGCTGTGCACCTGAAACTAACACAACATTGTTAATCACTTATACTCTAATATAAAATAAAAATTTTAAAAAAAAGAAGAAGAAGCTATAGCCTTTTCTTTTGTCATTCTCCTTTCAACACTTTAGCAGGGACAACCCCAATCTGTCACCTCTATGTCTGAAAGTAATAATAGTAATGAATAATATTATTAAAGTAATACAAAAGAAGTAATAATAATAACTTCAATAATAGCTAGACTTTGTTGTGTGCTTCTTGTCGAACACTGTGCTGAAATCACACTTTTTTAAACAAAATCTTCAACTAGATGTGAAATAATAGCTGTTTTTACCTCAAGCTGGTTACTACTCTAAGTCTCTTACTTATATGAAGTCAGTTGAGCTTCACAACCATCCTATTGCTGTGAGTACTGTTATTATCATGTCCAGAAGCAGCCCGCCGAGGTCACACGGTTTTATGAGCGCAGCCCTGGTGTTTGGACACAGGGTGTGTGCTGGGCCCCGCTGGCTCTCCCAGGAGCAGGGGCCTAGGAGTGCTGTGTCACTTGCCCGTCACCCTAGCAAAAGGCAGGGCTGGGCTTCCAATCTCCATCTGGCCGACTCTACAGACTGAGCTCTTGGAAAGAAAAGTGAACAATGTTTACAAATTGGGAGTCACGGTTCTTGGCACATTGTAGACCCTCCTAATATGGTAACCACGTTTCCTGTCTCTAGCCTACTTGTTTTTACCTTTCTCCTAGAGTAGCCAGTGTGAACTGTAGACAAGCAGTTACAGGGGTGTCTTTATCCATTTGGGCTGCTAGCACAAGGTACCATAAACTGGGGGGATTGAACAACAGTTTTTTTTCACAGTTCTGGAGGCAGGAAGTCCAAGCCTAGGGTGCCAGCATGGTCAGCTTCTTGGTGAGGGTTCTCTTCCTGCTTTACAGACAGCCACCTTCTTGCTGCATCCTCACATGGTGAAGAGAATAATCATCTCTCTTTTTAGAAGGGCATTAATCTCATTCATGAGGGCTCCACCCTCATGATCTAAAGACTTCCCAATGGCCCCACCTGCAAATCCCTAATCGGAGATTAAGGTGTCAACATATGAATTTTAGGAGGACACATTCGGTCCATAGCAAGGGGGGAGAGAGTGGGAAATCGGAATGAAACACAAGAAATGGAATTGAAATGCCCGGGCTCCCTAAAGGAGCCAAGGAATGTCAATGTCATGGGCGGAGGAAGGGAGGGATTTCACAGTAAGCCACACTCATTCCTGGAGTGAAGGAGCCAGTGGGGACATTCAAAGGCAGTCCCATCCCCCTGCAGCCCTGGTAAGAAAGGAATGCCTGGGGCAGCCATCATTCTCCCAAAAAGCTGACCTGTGCCCATTTGTCAGGTACGATTGAGAAAAGTGAACAAGAGAGCTGCCATGAGCCCGAGAACAGACTGAAACACGTCTGAGAGCCCCAAGAGGCTTTGGCCCTGAACTTGAGGCTGACTGATCCCAGTAAAAGATAACTTCTTCAGAGGCTCTAAAAGCAGCAGTTTGGGGGAGAGCTTGGCTATGGTTATGGTAGCTGGGAAGAAGCTGTGGCGTGGTGAAACTGCCTAATTGCCTGTCTGTCTCCAAGCAGGTCATAAACTTCGTATTATGTTCCCTTAGCATGTAGTACTAGACTGGCACGGTGAGGGGGCTTAACAATATTTGTTGCGTCAATGAATGAAGGTCTCATGCTAGAATAAGAGAAACAGAGTTTATTCTCTGGCTCTGTAAGTTATTTCAACCCCCTCCTTAGAACTGGATATCTTATTTCAAAAGACATTTAACATGGAAGCAATTATCCTATAATAGGAATTATTTATTTATTTTAGGTGTTTTTATGATGCTAGCTCTTGTTTCATTTCTACTGGTGGTTTCAAGTCATTCACTTAGTCGACAATTTTCATTGAGTCCTCACTGAACAGAGAAAGCCAAGAAAGGTAATTATCAACTGTATTAATCTGGTTCAATCCATGAGCTAAACCATAGGTTAATAAAGTTCTCAGGGTCCTAAACGGTCATGTGTAAGTACAGTCAAGGTGATATACCACAGGAGAGGTGAGGTTAGGTCACCGGCTTACTAAGGAGTTTCTCCAGAAAAAGAAACTTATGCAATAGACCCTTGACATTCCCAGGGGAAGGATCCTGAGCGCTTTCTTTGCAAATTCTTAATCCTAGCTCTTTCCTAAAAATTATCCTTATCTGGAGCCAGGATTTCCCATGCATAGCCTGAAATTCTAAATCTATAGCCCATTCAACTCTGACACCTGATCTCTCACCTGGCAGCCGTTTTTCCAGAGAATTTCTCCTGAAGTCTCCTGAGGAGCTTCCTTCACTGCTCTCCACATTATTTGAATATGGGCCTCAGCACAATTCCAAAATATTGACTGCCTTGATTTGGAGTTGCTCTTAAGTAGCTGGGATGGCTGTTGTCAACTTAGTGAATGCCAGTGATCTGCTGGGTCTGTTAAAGTCCCACCTAATTCAATACGAGTCAGAAACGTGACCTGTCAGCTGATACAGCAGGAAACCAGAACCTACAGACCTTCTGCTCTCAGGATTTGCCTCTGCGAGGAAAGATAGAGCCATTTCCAGGGATGGCTGTGAATTATCAGTGCTTTCAAAGACTCTGGGGCCCCCAAATTCCTCCATCCCCAGCTCACCTAAAACACCAATGGCCCCGATCACTCAGTGGGAGGAGTTTGCATTAACTGAGTTAGGACATATTGTGCCTTCCCCCTGCCTCAGCTCCCACCGCCTCTGTCCTGCTCTCCAGCCACGTTGCTAATCTGTGAGCACCTTAAGGCTGCCCCCACCGCAGGTATTTGCATGTGTTGTCCCTCTGCCTAGAATGATGCTCTCACTCCCTTGTCCACAGGGCGCACTCGAAGACCACACTCCCAAGAGGCCACCCTCTCTGACATAGCAGTCCTGTCACTCTCTAACCCCTTACTCTGCTTTATTTGTTCTCCTAGCCCTTATGACTGCTTGACTTGTTATGTGTCTCTTTATAATGGGAATATAAGATCCAGGAGAACTGAAACTTTGCCTTTTTCACTGTTGTGCCCCAATTCCACAAACAGTGCCTGGTACATGGTAAGTGCTTAGTAAACATGTGCTGAATGAATGAATGAATGAAGAAGTGAGTGAGTGAACGGGCCCTGAAATATATAGGCACCATGTGAATCTTTTGAGAAGAGGCTCTCTGAGAGATGGGACAAAGAAAAGATGCTCTCTGAGGTCTACAGGCCTGGACGTAGCTCTGTGTTGGGTAGAGGGGCCTGAACATTTAGGGCACGAGGATACTGGATGCCAGGATCCTAGAAAAATCCAGAAACCCGGCCACACAAATGTTGCATTTTCATAGAGTGGCACCTCCAACATGTTACCCATGTCCAACAGGGCTCAGTTCTGCCCTTCCTCTGTCCTCCCTGAAATTGCTTATCCCCCTAACACCCACCACTTGCTGAGGAACCGTGAGAAGGGTCTCATTATTACCCTGTAATCACTGCAGGTCAATGACAAGGAGCTTGTGAGGCATTTCAGTTTGAGAGGCTGGTGAGCAGAGCGGCATGGGCAAGGGCTGTTCCTCACCAGGATCTGTTCAACTCAGATCAGCGTCCATTCCACTTCTCTCGGTAGCCAATTCCTAGCATCTGTTTGTGGTTTCCTATTTAAAGTGATGAAAGGTAACACAAACATTGGGGGGAAAAGCAACTTCAAAACCCATATATGGGGCTTCCCTGGTGGCGCAGTAGTTGAGAGTCTGCCTGCCAATGCAGGGGACACGGGTTCGGGCCCTGGTCCGGGAAGGTCCCACTGCCGTGGAGCAACTGAGCCTATGCGCCACGGCTACTGAGCCTGTGCTCTAGAGCCCGCGAGCCACAGCTACTGAGCCTGCGTGCTGCAACTACTGAAGCCCACACGCCTAGAGCCCATGCTCTGCAACAAGAGAAGCCACTGCAATGAGAGGCCCGCGCACCACAACGAAGAGTAGCCCCCCGATCGCCACAGCTAGAGAAAGCCCACGTGCAGCAACGAAGACCCAATGCAGCCAAAAATAAAATAAAGTAATAAATAAATTTATTTTAAAAAAACAAACAAAAAACAAACCCATATATGGTCACCATCTAATGACAGAAATATCACGGTGAAGTTATTTCTAAATATCTGGAAAGGAATCCTTACTCACACGGAAACTGAAGTGGTGTAATGGTTAATCTCTATGAATAATTCATTGTGGCCAGGTAGTCAGACAAATCCATAACTGATGCTTTTTATAAATCTTAGAGGAGTCCCAAGACCCGAACTCCAACCTCTACAAGTTACGTTTAAATACAGGTTCTAATGTTCATCTTACAACTTTGGGTCCTAAGTAATAGTGATAATAGGTAATATTTAGTTAGCACAAATTATGTTTGCCCGATCTGAACTTGTTATGTGCAAACTCTCTCAGAGGTGCAATGTGGCTAAGAGCTCATTTTGCCTAAACTGGCAAGTGGAGAGCCATCGAAACCTGATTTGTTGAAAGACTACTAAACAAGTTGGTGTAGGAGTCTGACTAAGGGCTGGGTCCTCTGGCTCTTGACTGATTGTGAAATCTTTACCTTGCCTTTGTAACACTGTAACAAGGAGAAATACCCCAAGGAGTGGAATTTGCAAATGGGTATGTGTGACCTTTTGTGCAAACATGAGGTAGATCAGGAGCAAAAACAAACAAAAAACAAAGATAAGTTTTCTACCGGTAAGAATAATTGGCAGTTTCTTACAAAACTAAATATAGTCTCACCATACAATCCAGCGATTGCACTCTTTGGTATTTACTCAGATGAGCTGAAAACTTACATCCACACCAAAACCTGCACACAAATGTTTATAGTAGTTTTATTGATAATTGCAGAAAAACTTGGAAGCATCCAAGATGTCCTTCAGCACGTGAGTGGATAAATAAAGGTGGTACACCATACAATGGAATATTATTCAGCAACAGAAGGAAATGAGCTATAAAACCACTAAAAGTGGAGGGAACTTATTAAAGGCATATGATTGCGTGAAAGAAGTCATTTGGAAAAGACAAGACTATGGAAGCTTCTTTGACAACTTCCTCTAGTTTTTCCCTCTGTACATTAACTCCTGTATTTGGATATCAGAACTCATGGACCGGACCTCCAAGTTTTGTGACTTTTCTTCTTCCAATTTTCTCTCCCTTTATCACTATGCTTTACCTTCTGAAATTTTTTCTCATCTTTATCTTGTAAACCTGCTTCTATTGTCTTTTTCATTTCTCCTATCAAACTTCTAATTTTAACAGCTCATTTCTGTCCCCTTAGCTTTTTCAAGTGTACATAGCTTCCTTTTCTGCTCCTCACCATTGTCTTCTTTTTGTTTCACAGGTGCACTTATTTCATCTCTCAGAAAATACTAAAACCCAGACCCATATTGAGAAAGCAAGCTTCATGTAATAATCTTTATGTTTAAAATTGACATTGCAATCTAGTGTTTCTGTTGTGTTCTATTTTGTTCCCCTTTAAAAAATATGCTGCTGGCAACCCACAAAGTTGTTTCTATGACCCACGAATCGCTCATGTCCTGCAGTTGGGAAGAAATATTCTATAAATCATGTTGAGGCTTTTGATCTTTCAATGGTGGAGACACAATCACATTTGCTTTCTGGGCAGAAATGGGCAGACTGGAGTGGCCCAGAATGAATGAAGAAAAACATGTATAAAGATCCAGATGAGAGATGGTAGCTTGGAGTGGGGTGGTGGTTGAGACAGAAGCAGAGTGCCTACTAGGGTGCCTTCACTCACATCTTCTTATTTAATCTTATTTCCTCAGTGTGCCACGTGGGGAACTGGACCAGAGCGTTCAGATGCTTGTCCAAGATGGCATAATCAGTGAGTCCTGAGCCAGATTTGAGCCAGGCCCGTCTGCTTCCTAAGCCTGGCCTTTCCTCTAATCAAAGCAAATCCATGATGTGAGCCTCTAAAATAGGAGAGAAATTGTCAGAAGAGCACATTTTGGAGCTTAAGAACCAATTCCTTGGAGGCTTCAATACCTGAAAAGGTTGACTATGTTTGGCCCCTGAAATGAAACCTAAATTTATTTCTTAATTAAAAAAAAAACAAGACACATACAGTGTGATGTCACAGTAACAACTAGACTTGGAGTCCCCTTTGATCTGGAGTTGATGACCCTGGTCACGTGGTACTTGTCCCTCAGGCAGGTCACCCTTGCCCTTGTACACCTCTGCCATGTCCTCCATGGGAGGCTGTGAGGATTATGGTTTTCATGGGATTTTTTAATATTTATATTACTATCTAGGATTATACATGTTCCCCAATGTCGATTCATGTTGTCAACTCTAAACACAATTAAACAAGTAGAAATCAATCCCTCTCTTTCTCATGTTCTTTATACATGCTCTATTATGCTACTTGTCATGTAAGGGTATTAATCATTCCTCTGTCTGTCTTCTCTACTAGATCATGTACTCCCGGAGACAGGGTGGTCCCTTCTTAGTCTCTGGGTCCCATTGTCTACCACAGAGTCTGCAGTAATAGATGTCAGATTTGATAATTATGTTGTGTTTGAAAAAATGCAGAATATAGAAATAAATTCTCAGTTTTTATGATAAAGCATTTATATGATTTTCATTCACTGTTTTTCAAACTTTCTTGATCCCTGCCCCCCCCCCCTTTGATAAGCAAAACTATCTCTGCCACTACTCCCCCACCCCCTTCGGCAAATTCTAGTTTTTCCCCAGACCCTGTCAGTGACCAACACGCACATAACACAGAACATTTGCACATCCCACAGCCAGGGCGATTTTGTCTACTTTAGTTCCTTTTAGTTTATAGTACAAACAAGAGAGCTTTTTTTTGTTTGCCTGCTTTCCAAAGATAAGTTATATGATGATATTGTGTTTACTTTTGCAAATTACAAACGTCCTCACCCCAAGATTTTAGAACACAGTATCTCATGGGAGTACCTTGATCTAATTCAAGTTTTTACTGACAGCTCATTCTAGGGGAAGCCTGTCTTTCACAGCATCTTCATGAGTGAAAATTCACTGTCTCTATTATTTGATCACCTCTGGTCCCTTTTCTTTGCCACTGACTCTCTTCTCCTGGGGACGAGGTTTCAAACCAGATCCCCTCAGGCCTCTGCACTCACACCCATGCCAATCCAACATCTGTCGGTAGCTGTCAGCAAAGACCTGAAGGGGAAGAATAATGGCTGATGTGGAATAAAATGATACTCTACTTGGATTTCAATGGTTTGCTTAATTCTGTTCCAAGCTGTTTGAAGACATGAGTCAAAGTAGACCCGTCTCCAGCCCTGCAGTCCTCACCACCTCATCTCTCATACCCAGTATTTCATCCCTTCATCCCCGCCAATCCATTCTGCAGCTGCAGTCACTTCCTAAAATAAATGTGATGACATCATCTTACTCTTACAGTCCGTCAATCGCTCCCCATTTGCCTTAGGATGAAACCCTGCTCCCTACCTGAGCCCCAAAACCACTGAGATCTGATCCCTCCCTCTTGGGCCTCACCTGGGCCTGTGCCACCTGGCCGTCTATGCTCTGAGCAGTGCTATTCAACTTCTTGCACTTTCTACCACAGACAGCGCTCTCTCTTGTCCCTGAGACTGCATCATAAAATACTTCCCTTGGCCTGGAATTCTCACCTTGTATTCCCATCTCTTCATGTCTTTCATTGAGCTTTTTTTTTTTTTTTTTAAACACAATCCAGCTAAACATTAGTTCCTCAAGTCATCCATCTTCCTAACAAGTGTGTCCTCACTCACCCCTTGCCCTCCTCCTGCCCTACATGACATGAAGGGCCCTTTCTGATTGTGCCTTTTTTTTTTTTGCAGCTTGTGGCATCTTAGTTCCTTGACCAAGGATCGAACCCAGTCCCCCTACAGTGGAAGCACGGAGTCCTAATCACTGGACCACCAGGGAATTCCCTGATTGTGCTTATCAATCCCAGTATTTCCCCTGTATCTAATTGCTACCTTCCCCCTCAGACATAAACATAGTGCCTGCTATGCAGTAAGTATTCAACACAGTGAGTAAATAAATGAATAAAAGAAAGGGAAAAAAACCCTTCCATGAAATTTCATTTGGAGTCTCATGGCTCTAGTTCATTCATTCATTTTCTACATGTTTTTAAAACATCTACCATGAGCACTGGCTAGATGCCGAGTATTCAGGGAGGAACGAGGTTAGACTTGGTCCCTGCTCTCATGCCAGCACCTCGCAGGGCTCCATGGGTAACCAGAAAAGAAAGCAGAAGTTAGCTGATGCTCTGCCTTAGACAGGGAAGGGCAACGCTGGGGAACTTTCACGCCACGAATGAGTTCTGTAACGTAGACTTCATGCTGAGTCACCTCTAGCCCAGGGCAAGACAGATACAGAATTTGTACCACAGAACTTGAAGTAGTAGGGAAGACAGACAGACAGACAGACAAGGAGTTCTGATACAGTGTGAGAAGTGCTCCTTAAGAGAGCTATGTGCTATGAGGGCAGAGAAGGTTCGATGAAGCTACTCTGGGGAGAAGTAGCTCTGGAAAGACAGTAGCAATGGGGTAAAATCATACTTAATGATGAGATATGTTGAAACTGTGGCTTGTAAACTGGAATAATGATTAAATTTCTAGGTCCCTGAAGCTACTTCTTTGTCACTCCTCTCTGTTGATTGTCAAACGCTTGTATGAAATTGACGGGTAAGGAGGAAATTAACCCCATTTGGATTATGAGGAGAGGCAAGGAGGCTGAGGAGTAGCTCCTATTTGGGTGAGGATGTCTGACTTATTTTCCTAATCATGACTAAACCTAAGAAAGCATACCAGCCTCAACCCTCAAGTGAGAAGCAGAAGGCCTCAGAGTCAAAAGTGGTGGTTGACACGCAAGCCAACAGGAGGCTGAGTCACGCTCTCCTGAAACTGTGGACAGAACTCTCTTCTTTCTAGCAAAGCTAAACCTTGGATGGTGTCTAGAAGTAACGCTAGACAACCGCAGTCCTCATAGAAGGAGCCATGTGTCCACAGGCACACTCTCACCCCATGAGCTTGCACTAAAACAGACACATGGTCCATAGAACTCCTGAGCACTTCCGGATTGCTCAGCTTTGGGATATTGGTCCAGATGTTAGGGGACAACTGCAGACAGGAGTAACTTTGAGTCTCCTCATGCAGAGAAACATTTAAAATAACTTTTCTGAAACTGTTTTTTTTCGGCTTTCCTTATCTGCAGGGAGAAGAGTGTAGTGGTTATGAGCTGGGCCCTGGAGTTCGACTGTCTGGGTGCAAATGCTGTGTGATCCTGGGCGCATTGTGGAACCTCCCTATGCCTCAGTTTTCTCATCTACAAAATGAGGATAAGGATAGAACCTACCTCCTACAGTTCTTTTAATATGACAACATGCATTAATATACCATGTTTCATTGATTCTAAGACATGCATTTTTCACATTTTAACATGTCTGAAATTGAGGTGCAACTTACAGTCAATAGCATAGCATAGTTTAGTTGCCTCAGCGATATGAAAAATAATGGTGTAGCTTATAATCAGTGGCATCTTAGATGTGATGAAATTCAGGATACAAAGAGCTTAGAACAATACATAGCACATAAACTGTACTAAATGAATAGTTAATAGATGATATAGATATAAGATGTATATAGCTCTTCTAACTTCACCAGAGCCAACCTATATATCTCATTTTTAAACAAATGTCCAATATCACAATGGCAAATGATAATGGCATGACTGACCCATTTCCCAGGAAAGAGAGAAGCTGCTCTTCATACTTGGCCTGGAGTTGGTGGAAGCGTCTGGTACCCATCCCTTTATCTTAGCCAAGATCTCAGAAAGGTGAGAGAACTGAGAGCCACTGAGATGTGGATACCTTGGACAAGTAAAAATTTGATGCCTCTTTAGATCAACATTCTTTTCCTAATCATTTATTGGAGCGACTGGTACTCTGAGACCCAGCAGAGAAGTAGGATCTTAAAGTCACTGAGTATTTGAGGCCCTTGTCTTTGCTTTATTAATCTGCTCCACATGGACCCAGGGCCCAACAATGAGGGCATCTGTTACAGATCTAATATTAGCAACAAACACAAGTCACGTCCTCTTGCATAAAGAAAAGAATGAGGGAGAAACATTCGGTCACTAGCAGAGACGTGGCCCCATTAAACAAGGGGCTGTGTCTAACGCTGGGGCTGTCTGTCATTCAGGGAGGGCACAAAAGAGGGGAGGGAGAAGATTGGAGAGTGTAAACCGTCCTTTCTTTCCTTCCGTTCTGCTGTCCTAGGGAAATACGACTGCCCTGCACAAGTCCTACCATATCTGGCCCCAGGTCAGGCAGAGAGGTCCCCTGTCCCCCTAGGAGGACATCCAGAGGTCTTAGGTGGTGAGTGTCAGCAACAGCCATGCTTAGGCCTCTGGAAGGTGTGCCTTCAGCAGAGGGGCTACCAAACTAACAAGTCATTGGATTAAAAACCCTTGGCCATGTGGCTTAGGGGACGCCAGGTGTCTCCCCTTTTCTAGCAGCTCCAAAGGTCCAGCGAGATCATTTGGATTAGCCTCCATGGCTTGTGGAATCTCTGCAATCCCAATGGGCTGTTTCGAACAAGGGGCAAGTCTGAGCTGAGGAAATGTTTTATTTGCCTATCAGAACTTGGAAGTTTTTTGTTAACTAGCTGTCAACATTTACATTTTTTTTCCCCATAAAACCCCAAGTTGTTAGCTTCTCTGGAAAATTCAGAAAATGACAACCCCATGACGCTCATTCCCACAAAACAATAGTAGCCTGGCCCCCAGGAGAGTCCTTGGCCTTAAGATGGGGCATGAGCCATCCTCCTCACAGCAACAGTCGCTTAGATAACCAGCCTGAGCTGGGTGGGAAAGGGAATTTTCTACCAGGGGTCAAGGGTCTCGCAGGAAAGGTCAGCAGGCTCTGGGTGCTGTGAGCAGTGGGCAGGAGTGGATGAAGGAAGGAGATGAACGCCATCTCAAGGAAATACAAACTCCCAGCGCCCAAAAGCCAAGCCCCAGGTACACGGGCCTGACAGAGAGACTGCCAGCCAGCCCAGCCTGGACACTGTGACCCACAACCAGAGAAACAAACATTGGCCAAGAAGCCTGCACAGAGCCTTGTCATGTGTCCACAGTTGGAATGAAGATGGGGAATGGCAGGGGCGGGAGAGAAGAATGTGTTCTCTCCATGTCCCTCCATCCTTCCACTGGGCCGGACGAGAAAAAATACAAACCCTCTCACTGGCACTTGCTGAAGAAACTAAGCTCCCATCCATCCCTGCAGACTAACTCTCCATGGACCAGAAGATAGATGGGTGGGCGTCAACCATGACTGCACAACAGTTTTAACATTTGTACTGCAGCCAATGGAGCTGCAATTTTGAGGTGGTGAGAGGTTGGGGGGAGGGTCTACACAGCAGTGTGTTTCAAATGGGATTCCAGTGGGTTGAGGACCAGCGCACTGGAGCGGTGCCTCTCCACCTTGAACATGCCCCTGACTCACCTGGGATCTAGTTTCAAATGCAGATTCTGAGTCGTAGGTCTGCGGCCGAAGTCTGAGCTCCTGAACTTCACCAAAGTCAAAGGCGATGTCCGTGCTGTGGATCTTGTCCATGCTTTGGGTGATAAGAAGCTACAGCCTTTTCCAAGAGGCACAGGAAAAGATGTTCAACATCGCTAATTATTAGAGAAATGCAAATCAAAACTGCAGTGAGATATGACATCACACCAGTCAGAAAGTCTATCATCAAAAAATCCACAATGAATAAATGCTGGAGAGGGTGTGGAGAAAAGGGAATTCTCCTACACTGTTGGTGGGAAAGTAAATTGGTATAGCCACTGTGGAGAACAGTATGGAGGTTCCTTAAAAAACTAAAAATAGAGCTCCCCTCTGATCCCACAATCACAGTACTGGGCATATATCCGGAGAAAAACATGGTCTGAAAGGATACATGCACCCCAATGTTCATTGCAACACAGTTTACAATAGCCAAGACATGGAAGCAACCTAAATGTCCATCGACAGGGGCATTGCTAAAGAAGATGTGGTAAATATATACAATGGAATATTACTCAGCCATTAAAAAGAATGAAATAATGCCATTTGCAGCAACATGGGTGGACGTAGAGATTATCATACTGAGTGAAGTAAGTCAGACAAAGACAAGTATTGTATGATATCGCTTATATGTGGGATCTAAAAATAATGTTACATAGGAACATATTTACAAAACAGAAACAAACTCACTCAGACTTAGACTTAGAGAACAAACTTACGGTTACCGGCGGGAAGGTGGGAAGGGATATTTAGGGAGTTTGGGATTAACATGTACACACTGCTATATTTTAAATGGATAACCAACAAGGACTTAATTGCATAGCACAGGGAACTCTGCTCAATATTACCTAACAACCTAAATGGGAAAAGAATTTGAAAAAGAATAGATACAGGTATATGTATAACTGAATCACTTTGCTGTGCACCTGAAACTAACACAACATTGTTAATCACTTATACTCTAATATAAAATAAAAATTTTAAAAAAAAGAAGAAGAAGCTATAGCCTTTTCTTTTGTCATTCTCCTTTCAACACTTTAGCAGGGACAACCCCAATCTGTCACCTCTATGTCTGAAAGTAATAATAGTAATGAATAATATTATTAAAGTAATACAAAAGAAGTAATAATAATAACTTCAATAATAGCTAGACTTTGTTGTGTGCTTCTTGTCGAACACTGTGCTGAAATCACACTTTTTTAAACAAAATCTTCAACTAGATGTGAAATAATAGCTGTTTTTACCTCAAGCTGGTTACTACTCTAAGTCTCTTACTTATATGAAGTCAGTTGAGCTTCACAACCATCCTATTGCTGTGAGTACTGTTATTATCATGTCCAGAAGCAGCCCGCCGAGGTCACACGGTTTTATGAGCGCAGCCCTGGTGTTTGGACACAGGGTGTGTGCTGGGCCCCGCTGGCTCTCCCAGGAGCAGGGGCCTAGGAGTGCTGTGTCACTTGCCCGTCACCCTAGCAAAAGGCAGGGCTGGGCTTCCAATCTCCATCTGGCCGACTCTACAGACTGAGCTCTTGGAAAGAAAAGTGAACAATGTTTACAAATTGGGAGTCACGGTTCTTGGCACATTGTAGACCCTCCTAATATGGTAACCACGTTTCCTGTCTCTAGCCTACTTGTTTTTACCTTTCTCCTAGAGTAGCCAGTGTGAACTGTAGACAAGCAGTTACAGGGGTGTCTTTATCCATTTGGGCTGCTAGCACAAGGTACCATAAACTGGGGGGATTGAACAACAGTTTTTTTTCACAGTTCTGGAGGCAGGAAGTCCAAGCCTAGGGTGCCAGCATGGTCAGCTTCTTGGTGAGGGTTCTCTTCCTGCTTTACAGACAGCCACCTTCTTGCTGCATCCTCACATGGTGAAGAGAATAATCATCTCTCTTTTTAGAAGGGCATTAATCTCATTCATGACGGCTCCACCCTCATGATCTAAAGACTTCCCAATGGCCCCACCTGCAAATCCCTAATCGGAGATTAAGGTGTCAACATATGAATTTTAGGAGGACACATTCGGTCCATAGCAAGGGGGGAGAGAGTGGGAAATCGGAATGAAACACAAGAAATGGAATTGAAATGCCCGGGCTCCCTAAAGGAGCCAAGGAATGTCAATGTCATGGGCG
This sequence comes from Balaenoptera ricei, assembly GCF_028023285.1. Taxonomy (NCBI): domain Eukaryota; kingdom Metazoa; phylum Chordata; class Mammalia; order Artiodactyla; family Balaenopteridae; genus Balaenoptera; species Balaenoptera ricei. The sequence continues at coordinate 115,872 of NW_026777615.1, forward strand.
GAGGAAGGGAGGGATTTCACAGTAAGCCACACTCATTCCTGGAGTGAAGGAGCCAGTGGGGACATTCAAAGGCAGTCCCATCCCCCTGCAGCCCTGGTAAGAAAGGAATGCCTGGGGCAGCCATCATTCTCCCAAAAAGCTGACCTGTGCCCATTTGTCAGGTACGATTGAGAAAAGTGAACAAGAGAGCTGCCATGAGCCCGAGAACAGACTGAAACACGTCTGAGAGCCCCAAGAGGCTTTGGCCCTGAACTTGAGGCTGACTGATCCCAGTAAAAGATAACTTCTTCAGAGGCTCTAAAAGCAGCAGTTTGGGGGAGAGCTTGGCTATGGTTATGGTAGCTGGGAAGAAGCTGTGGCGTGGTGAAACTGCCTAATTGCCTGTCTGTCTCCAAGCAGGTCATAAACTTCGTATTATGTTCCCTTAGCATGTAGTACTAGACTGGCACGGTGAGGGGGCTTAACAATATTTGTTGCGTCAATGAATGAAGGTCTCATGCTAGAATAAGAGAAACAGAGTTTATTCTCTGGCTCTGTAAGTTATTTCAACCCCCTCCTTAGAACTGGATATCTTATTTCAAAAGACATTTAACATGGAAGCAATTATCCTATAATAGGAATTATTTATTTATTTTAGGTGTTTTTATGATGCTAGCTCTTGTTTCATTTCTACTGGTGGTTTCAAGTCATTCACTTAGTCGACAATTTTCATTGAGTCCTCACTGAACAGAGAAAGCCAAGAAAGGTAATTATCAACTGTATTAATCTGGTTCAATCCATGAGCTAAACCATAGGTTAATAAAGTTCTCAGGGTCCTAAACGGTCATGTGTAAGTACAGTCAAGGTGATATACCACAGGAGAGGTGAGGTTAGGTCACCGGCTTACTAAGGAGTTTCTCCAGAAAAGGAAACTTATGCAATAGACCCTTGACATTCCCAGGGGAAGGATCCTGAGCGCTTTCTTTGCAAATTCTTAATCCTAGCTCTTTCCTAAAAATTATCCTTATCTGGAGCCAGGATTTCCCATGCATAGCCTGAAATTCTAAATCTATAGCCCATTCAACTCTGACACCTGATCTCTCACCTGGCAGCCGTTTTTCCAGAGAATTTCTCCTGAAGTCTCCTGAGGAGCTTCCTTCACTGCTCTCCACATTATTTGAATATGGGCCTCAGCACAATTCCAAAATATTGACTGCCTTGATTTGGAGTTGCTCTTAAGTAGCTGGGATGGCTGTTGTCAACTTAGTGAATGCCAGTGATCTGCTGGGTCTGTTAAAGTCCCACCTAATTCAATACGAGTCAGAAACGTGACCTGTCAGCTGATACAGCAGGAAACCAGAACCTACAGACCTTCTGCTCTCAGGATTTGCCTCTGGGAGGAAAGATAGAGCCATTTCCAGGGATGGCTGTGAATTATCAGTGCTTTCAAAGACTCTGGGGCCCCCAAATTCCTCCATCCCCAGCTCACCTAAAACACCAATGGCCCCGATCACTCAGTGGGAGGAGTTTGCATTAACTGAGTTAGGACATATTGTGCCTTCCCCCTGCCTCAGCTCCCACCGCCTCTGTCCTGCTCTCCAGCCACGTTGCTAATCTGTGAGCACCTTAAGGCTGCCCCCACCGCAGGTATTTGCATGTGTTGTCCCTCTGCCTAGAATGATGCTCTCACTCCCTTGTCCACAGGGCGCACTCGAAGACCACACTCCCAAGAGGCCACCCTCTCTGACATAGCAGTCCTGTCACTCTCTAACCCCTTACTCTGCTTTATTTGTTCTCCTAGCCCTTATGACTGCTTGACTTGTTATGTGTCTCTTTATAATGGGAATATAAGATCCAGGAGAACTGAAACTTTGCCTTTTTCACTGTTGTGCCCCAATTCCACAAACAGTGCCTGGTACATGGTAAGTGCTTAGTAAACATGTGCTGAATGAATGAATGAATGAAGAAGTGAGTGAGTGAACGGGCCCTGAAATATATAGGCACCATGTGAATCTTTTGAGAAGAGGCTCTCTGAGAGATGGGACAAAGAAAAGATGCTCTCTGAGGTCTACAGGCCTGGACGTAGCTCTGTGTTGGGTAGAGGGGCCTGAACATTTAGGGCACGAGGATACTGGATGCCAGGATCCTAGAAAAATCCAGAAACCCGGCCACACAAATGTTGCATTTTCATAGAGTGGCACCTCCAACATGTTACCCATGTCCAACAGGGCTCAGTTCTGCCCTTCCTCTGTCCTCCCTGAAATTGCTTATCCCCCTAACACCCACCACTTGCTGAGGAACCGTGAGAAGGGTCTCATTATTACCCTGTAATCACTGCAGGTCAATGACAAGGAGCTTGTGAGGCATTTCAGTTTGAGAGGCTGGTGAGCAGAGCGGCATGGGCAAGGGCTGTTCCTCACCAGGATCTGTTCAACTCAGATCAGCGTCCATTCCACTTCTCTCGGTAGCCAATTCCTAGCATCTGTTTGTGGTTTCCTATTTAAAGTGATGAAAGGTAACACAAACATTGGGGGGAAAAGCAACTTCAAAACCCATATATGGGGCTTCCCTGGTGGCGCAGTAGTTGAGAGTCTGCCTGCCAATGCAGGGGACACGGGTTCGGGCCCTGGTCCGGGAAGGTCCCACTGCCGTGGAGCAACTGAGCCTATGCGCCACGGCTACTGAGCCTGTGCTCTAGAGCCCGCGAGCCACAGCTACTGAGCCTGCGTGCTGCAACTACTGAAGCCCACACGCCTAGAGCCCATGCTCTGCAACAAGAGAAGCCACTGCAATGAGAGGCCCGCGCACCACAACGAAGAGTAGCCCCCCGATCGCCACAGCTAGAGAAAGCCCACGTGCAGCAACGAAGACCCAATGCAGCCAAAAATAAAATAAAGTAATAAATAAATTTATTTTAAAAAAACAAACAAAAAACAAACCCATATATGGTCACCATCTAATGACAGAAATATCACGGTGAAGTTATTTCTAAATATCTGGAAAGGAATCCTTACTCACACGGAAACTGAAGTGGTGTAATGGTTAATCTCTATGAATAATTCATTGTGGCCAGGTAGTCAGACAAATCCATAACTGATGCTTTTTATAAATCTTAGAGGAGTCCCAAGACCCGAACTCCAACCTCTACAAGTTACGTTTAAATACAGGTTCTAATGTTCATCTTACAACTTTGGGTCCTAAGTAATAGTGATAATAGGTAATATTTAGTTAGCACAAATTATGTTTGCCCGATCTGAACTTGTTATGTGCAAACTCTCTCAGAGGTGCAATGTGGCTAAGAGCTCATTTTGCCTAAACTGGCAAGTGGAGAGCCATCGAAACCTGATTTGTTGAAAGACTACTAAACAAGTTGGTGTAGGAGTCTGACTAAGGGCTGGGTCCTCTGGCTCTTGACTGATTGTGAAATCTTTACCTTGCCTTTGTAACACTGTAACAAGGAGAAATACCCCAAGGAGTGGAATTTGCAAATGGGTATGTGTGACCTTTTGTGCAAACATGAGGTAGATCAGGAGCAAAAACAAACAAAAAACAAAGATAAGTTTTCTACCGGTAAGAATAATTGGCAGTTTCTTACAAAACTAAATATAGTCTCACCATACAATCCAGCGATTGCACTCTTTGGTATTTACTCAGATGAGCTGAAAACTTACATCCACACCAAAACCTGCACACAAATGTTTATAGTAGTTTTATTGATAATTGCAGAAAAACTTGGAAGCATCCAAGATGTCCTTCAGCACGTGAGTGGATAAATAAAGGTGGTACACCATACAATGGAATATTATTCAGCAACAGAAGGAAATGAGCTATAAAACCACTAAAAGTGGAGGGAACTTATTAAAGGCATATGATTGCGTGAAAGAAGTCATTTGGAAAAGACAAGACTATGGAAGCTTCTTTGACAACTTCCTCTAGTTTTTCCCTCTGTACATTAACTCCTGTATTTGGATATCAGAACTCATGGACCGGACCTCCAAGTTTTGTGACTTTTCTTCTTCCAATTTTCTCTCCCTTTATCACTATGCTTTACCTTCTGAAATTTTTTCTCATCTTTATCTTGTAAACCTGCTTCTATTGTCTTTTTCATTTCTCCTATCAAACTTCTAATTTTAACAGCTCATTTCTGTCCCCTTAGCTTTTGCAAGTGTACATAGCTTCCTTTTCTGCTCCTCACCATTGTCTTCTTTTTGTTTCACAGGTGCACTTATTTCATCTCTCAGAAAATACTAAAACCCAGACCCATATTGAGAAAGCAAGCTTCATGTAATAATCTTTATGTTTAAAATTGACATTGCAATCTAGTGTTTCTGTTGTGTTCTATTTTGTTCCCCTTTAAAAAATATGCTGCTGGCAACCCACAAAGTTGTTTCTATGACCCACGAATCGCTCATGTCCTGCAGTTGGGAAGAAATATTCTATAAATCATGTTGAGGCTTTTGATCTTTCAATGGTGGAGACACAATCACATTTGCTTTCTGGGCAGAAATGGGCAGACTGGAGTGGCCCAGAATGAATGAAGAAAAACATGTATAAAGATCCAGATGAGAGATGGTAGCTTGGAGTGGGGTGGTGGTTGAGACAGAAGCAGAGTGCCTACTAGGGTGCCTTCACTCACATCTTCTTATTTAATCTTATTTCCTCAGTGTGCCACGTGGGGAACTGGACCAGAGCGTTCAGATGCTTGTCCAAGATGGCATAATCAGTGAGTCCTGAGCCAGATTTGAGCCAGGCCCGTCTGCTTCCTAAGCCTGGCCTTTCCTCTAATCAAAGCAAATCCATGATGTGAGCCTCTAAAATAGGAGAGAAATTGTCAGAAGAGCACATTTTGGAGCTTAAGAACCAATTCCTTGGAGGCTTCAATACCTGAAAAGGTTGACTATGTTTGGGCCCTGAAATGAAACCTAAATTTATTTCTTAATTAAAAAAAAAACAAGACACATACAGTGTGATGTCACAGTAACAACTAGACTTGGAGTCCCCTTTGATCTGGAGTTGATGACCCTGGTCACGTGGTACTTGTCCCTCAGGCAGGTCACCCTTGCCCTTGTACACCTCTGCCATGTCCTCCATGGGAGGCTGTGAGGATTATGGTTTTCATGGGATTTTTTAATATTTATATTACTATCTAGGATTATACATGTTCCCCAATGTCGATTCATGTTGTCAACTCTAAACACAATTAAACAAGTAGAAATCAATCCCTCTCTTTCTCATGTTCTTTATACATGCTCTATTATGCTACTTGTCATGTAAGGGTATTAATCATTCCTCTGTCTGTCTTCTCTACTAGATCATGTACTCCCGGAGACAGGGTGGTCCCTTCTTAGTCTCTGGGTCCCATTGGCTACCACAGAGTCTGCAGTAATAGATGTCAGATTTGATAATTATGTTGTGTTTGAAAAAATGCAGAATATAGAAATAAATTCTCAGTTTTTATGATAAAGCATTTATATGATTTTCATTCACTGTTTTTCAAACTTTCTTGATCCCTGCCCCCCCCCCTTTGATAAGCAAAACTATCTCTGCCACTACTCCCCCACCCCCTTCGGCAAATTCTAGTTTTTCCCCAGACCCTGTCAGTGACCAACACGCACATAACACAGAACATTTGCACATCCCACAGCCAGGGCGATTTTGTCTACTTTAGTTCCTTTTAGTTTATAGTACAAACAAGAGAGCTTTTTTTTGTTTGCCTGCTTTCCAAAGATAAGTTATATGATGATATTGTGTTTACTTTTGCAAATTACAAACGTCCTCACCCCAAGATTTTAGAACACAGTATCTCATGGGAGTACCTTGATCTAATTCAAGTTTTTACTGACAGCTCATTCTAGGGGAAGCCTGTCTTTCACAGCATCTTCATGAGTGAAAATTCACTGTCTCTATTATTTGATCACCTCTGGTCCCTTTTCTTTGCCACTGACTCTCTTCTCCTGGGGACGAGGTTTCAAACCAGATCCCCTCAGGCCTCTGCACTCACACCCATGCCAATCCAACATCTGTCGGTAGCTGTCAGCAAAGACCTGAAGGGGAAGAATAATGGCTGATGTGGAATAAAATGATACTCTACTTGGATTTCAATGGTTTGCTTAATTCTGTTCCAAGCTGTTTGAAGACATGAGTCAAAGTAGACCCGTCTCCAGCCCTGCAGTCCTCACCACCTCATCTCTCATACCCAGTATTTCATCCCTTCATCCCCGCCAATCCATTCTGCAGCTGCAGTCACTTCCTAAAATAAATGTGATGACATCATCTTACTCTTACAGTCCGTCAATCGCTCCCCATTTGCCTTAGGATGAAACCCTGCTCCCTACCTGAGCCCCAAAACCACTGAGATCTGATCCCTCCCTCTTGGGCCTCACCTGGGCCTGTGCCACCTGGCCGTCTATGCTCTGAGCAGTGCTATTCAACTTCTTGCACTTTCTACCACAGACAGCGCTCTCTCTTGTCCCTGAGACTGCATCATAAAATACTTCCCTTGGCCTGGAATTCTCACCTTGTATTCCCATCTCTTCATGTCTTTCATTGAGCTTTTTTTTTTTTTTTTTAAACACAATCCAGCTAAACATTAGTTCCTCAAGTCATCCATCTTCCTAACAAGTGTGTCCTCACTCACCCCTTGCCCTCCTCCTGCCCTACATGACATGAAGGGCCCTTTCTGATTGTGCCTTTTTTTTTTTTGCAGCTTGTGGCATCTTAGTTCCTTGACCAAGGATCGAACCCAGTCCCCCTACAGTGGAAGCACGGAGTCCTAATCACTGGACCACCAGGGAATTCCCTGATTGTGCTTATCAATCCCAGTATTTCCCCTGTATCTAATTGCTACCTTCCCCCTCAGACATAAACATAGTGCCTGCTATGCAGTAAGTATTCAACACAGTGAGTAAATAAATGAATAAAAGAAAGGGAAAAAAACCCTTCCATGAAATTTCATTTGGAGTCTCATGGCTCTAGTTCATTCATTCATTTTCTACATGTTTTTAAAACATCTACCATGAGCACTGGCTAGATGCCGAGTATTCAGGGAGGAACGAGGTTAGACTTGGTCCCTGCTCTCATGCCAGCACCTCGCAGGGCTCCATGGGTAACCAGAAAAGAAAGCAGAAGTTAGCTGATGCTCTGCCTTAGACAGGGAAGGGCAACGCTGGGGAACTTTCACGCCACGAATGAGTTCTGTAACGTAGACTTCATGCTGAGTCACCTCTAGCCCAGGGCAAGACAGATACAGAATTTGTACCACAGAACTTGAAGTAGTAGGGAAGACAGACAGACAGACAGACAAGGAGTTCTGATACAGTGTGAGAAGTGCTCCTTAAGAGAGCTATGTGCTATGAGGGCAGAGAAGGTTCGATGAAGCTACTCTGGGGAGAAGTAGCTCTGGAAAGACAGTAGCAATGGGGTAAAATCATACTTAATGATGAGATATGTTGAAACTGTGGCTTGTAAACTGGAATAATGATTAAATTTCTAGGTCCCTGAAGCTACTTCTTTGTCACTCCTCTCTGTTGATTGTCAAACGCTTGTATGAAATTGACGGGTAAGGAGGAAATTAACCCCATTTGGATTATGAGGAGAGGCAAGGAGGCTGAGGAGTAGCTCCTATTTGGGTGAGGATGTCTGACTTATTTTCCTAATCATGACTAAACCTAAGAAAGCATACCAGCCTCAACCCTCAAGTGAGAAGCAGAAGGCCTCAGAGTCAAAAGTGGTGGTTGACACGCAAGCCAACAGGAGGCTGAGTCACGCTCTCCTGAAACTGTGGACAGAACTCTCTTCTTTCTAGCAAAGCTAAACCTTGGATGGTGTCTAGAAGTAACGCTAGACAACCGCAGTCCTCATAGAAGGAGCCATGTGTCCACAGGCACACTCTCACCCCATGAGCTTGCACTAAAACAGACACATGGTCCATAGAACTCCTGAGCACTTCCGGATTGCTCAGCTTTGGGATATTGGTCCAGATGTTAGGGGACAACTGCAGACAGGAGTAACTTTGAGTCTCCTCATGCAGAGAAACATTTAAAATAACTTTTCTGAAACTGTTTTTTTTCGGCTTTCCTTATCTGCAGGGAGAAGAGTGTAGTGGTTATGAGCTGGGCCCTGGAGTTCGACTGTCTGGGTGCAAATGCTGTGTGATCCTGGGCGCATTGTGGAACCTCCCTATGCCTCAGTTTTCTCATCTACAAAATGAGGATAAGGATAGAACCTACCTCCTACAGTTCTTTTAATATGACAACATGCATTAATATACCATGTTTCATTGATTCTAAGACATGCATTTTTCACATTTTAACATGTCTGAAATTGAGGTGCAACTTACAGTCAATAGCATAGCATAGTTTAGTTGCCTCAGCGATATGAAAAATAGTGGTGTAGCTTATAATCAGTGGCATCTTAGATGTGATGAAATTCAGGATACAAAGAGCTTAGAACAATACATAGCACATAAACTGTACTAAATGAATAGTTAATAGATGATATAGATATAAGATGTATATAGCTCTTCTAACTTCACCAGAGCCAACCTATATATCTCATTTTTAAACAAATGTCCAATATCACAATGGCAAATGATAATGGCATGACTGACCCATTTCCCAGGAAAGAGAGAAGCTGCTCTTCATACTTGGCCTGGAGTTGGTGGAAGCGTCTGGTACCCATCCCTTTATCTTAGCCAAGATCTCAGAAAGGTGAGAGAACTGAGAGCCACTGAGATGTGGATACCTTGGACAAGTAAAAATTTGATGCCTCTTTAGATCAACATTCTTTTCCTAATCATTTATTGGAGCGACTGGTACTCTGAGACCCAGCAGAGAAGTAGGATCTTAAAGTCACTGAGTATTTGAGGCCCTTGTCTTTGCTTTATTAATCTGCTCCACATGGACCCAGGGCCCAACAATGAGGGCATCTGTTACAGATCTAATATTAGCAACAAACACAAGTCACGTCCTCTTGCATAAAGAAAAGAATGAGGGAGAAACATTCGGTCACTAGCAGAGACGTGGCCCCATTAAACAAGGGGCTGTGTCTAACGCTGGGGCTGTCTGTCATTCAGGGAGGGCACAAAAGAGGGGAGGGAGAAGATTGGAGAGTGTAAACCGTCCTTTCTTTCCTTCCGTTCTGCTGTCCTAGGGAAATACGACTGCCCTGCACAAGTCCTACCATATCTGGCCCCAGGTCAGGCAGAGAGGTCCCCTGTCCCCCTAGGAGGACATCCAGAGGTCTTAGGTGGTGAGTGTCAGCAACAGCCATGCTTAGGCCTCTGGAAGGTGTGCCTTCAGCAGAGGGGCTACCAAACTAACAAGTCATTGGATTAAAAACCCTTGGCCATGTGGCTTAGGGGACGCCAGGTGTCTCCCCTTTTCTAGCAGCTCCAAAGGTCCAGCGAGATCATTTGGATTAGCCTCCATGGCTTGTGGAATCTCTGCAATCCCAATGGGCTGTTTCGAACAAGGGGCAAGTCTGAGCTGAGGAAATGTTTTATTTGCCTATCAGAACTTGGAAGTTTTTTGTTAACTAGCTGTCAACATTTACATTTTTTTTCCCCATAAAACCCCAAGTTGTTAGCTTCTCTGGAAAATTCAGAAAATGACAACCCCATGACGCTCATTCCCACAAAACAATAGTAGCCTGGCCCCCAGGAGAGTCCTTGGCCTTAAGATGGGGCATGAGCCATCCTCCTCACAGCAACAGTCGCTTAGATAACCAGCCTGAGCTGGGTGGGAAAGGGAATTTTCTACCAGGGGTCAAGGGTCTCGCAGGAAAGGTCAGCAGGCTCTGGGTGCTGTGAGCAGTGGGCAGGAGTGGATGAAGGAAGGAGATGAACGCCATCTCAAGGAAATACAAACTCCCAGCGCCCAAAAGCCAAGCCCCAGGTACACGGGCCTGACAGAGAGACTGCCAGCCAGCCCAGCCTGGACACTGTGACCCACAACCAGAGAAACAAACATTGGCCAAGAAGCCTGCACAGAGCCTTGTCATGTGTCCACAGTTGGAATGAAGACGGGGAATGGCAGGGGCGGGAGAGAAGAATGTGTTCTCTCCATGTCCCTCCATCCTTCCACTGGGCCGGACGAGAAAAAATACAAACCCTCTCACTGGCACTTGCTGAAGAAACTAAGCTCCCATCCATCCCTGCAGACTAACTCTCCATGGACCAGAAGATAGATGGGTGGGCGTCAACCATGACTGCACAACAGTTTTAACATTTGTACTGCAGCCAATGGAGCTGCAATTTTGAGGTGGTGAGAGGTTGGGGGGAGGGTCTACACAGCAGTGTGTTTCAAATGGGATTCCAGTGGGTTGAGGACCAGCGCACTGGAGCGGTGCCTCTCCACCTTGAACATGCCCCTGACTCACCTGGGATCTAGTTTCAAATGCAGATTCTGAGTCGTAGGTCTGCGGCCGAAGTCTGAGCTCCTGAACTTCACCAAAGTCAAAGGCGATGTCCGTGCTGTGGATCTTGTCCATGCTTTGGGTGATAAGAAGCTACAGCCTTTTCCAAGAGGCACAGGAAAAGATGTTCAACATCGCTAATTATTAGAGAAATGCAAATCAAAACTGCAGTGAGATATGACATCACACCAGTCAGAAAGTCTATCATCAAAAAATCCACAATGAATAAATGCTGGAGAGGGTGTGGAGAAAAGGGAATTCTCCTACACTGTTGGTGGGAAAGTAAATTGGTATAGCCACTGTGGAGAACAGTATGGAGGTTCCTTAAAAAACTAAAAATAGAGCTCCCCTCTGATCCCACAATCACAGTACTGGGCATATATCCGGAGAAAAACATGGTCTGAAAGGATACATGCACCCCAATGTTCATTGCAACACAGTTTACAATAGCCAAGACATGGAAGCAACCTAAATGTCCATCGACAGGGGCATTGCTAAAGAAGATGTGGTAAATATATACAATGGAATATTACTCAGCCATTAAAAAGAATGAAATAATGCCATTTGCAGCAACATGGGTGGACGTAGAGATTATCATACTGAGTGAAGTAAGTCAGACAAAGACAAGTATTGTATGATATCGCTTATATGTGGGATCTAAAAATAATGTTACATAGGAACATATTTACAAAACAGAAACAAACTCACTCAGACTTAGACTTAGAGAACAAACTTACGGTTACCGGCGGGAAGGTGGGAAGGGATATTTAGGGAGTTTGGGATTAACATGTACACACTGCTATATTTTAAATGGATAACCAACAAGGACTTAATTGCATAGCACAGGGAACTCTGCTCAATATTACCTAACAACCTAAATGGGAAAAGAATTTGAAAAAGAATAGATACAGGTATATGTATAACTGAATCACTTTGCTGTGCACCTGAAACTAACACAACATTGTTAATCACTTATACTCTAATATAAAATAAAAATTTAAAAAAAAAGAAGAAGAAGCTATAGCCTTTTCTTTTGTCATTCTCCTTTCAACACTTTAGCAGGGACAACCCCAATCTGTCACCTCTATGTCTGAAAGTAATAATAGTAATGAATAATATTATTAAAGTAATACAAAAGAAGTAATAATAATAACTTCAATAATAGCTAGACTTTGTTGTGTGCTTCTTGTCGAACACTGTGCTGAAATCACACTTTTTTAAACAAAATCTTCAACTAGATGTGAAATAATAGCTGTTTTTACCTCAAGCTGGTTACTACTCTAAGTCTCTTACTTATATGAAGTCAGTTGAGCTTCACAACCATCCTATTGCTGTGAGTACTGTTATTATCATGTCCAGAAGCAGCCCGCCGAGGTCACACGGTTTTATGAGCGCAGCCCTGGTGTTTGGACACAGGGTGTGTGCTGGGCCCCGCTGGCTCTCCCAGGAGCAGGGGCCTAGGAGTGCTGTGTCACTTGCCCGTCACCCTAGCAAAAGGCAGGGCTGGGCTTCCAATCTCCATCTGGCCGACTCTACAGACTGAGCTCTTGGAAAGAAAAGTGAACAATGTTTACAAATTGGGAGTCACGGTTCTTGGCACATTGTAGACCCTCCTAATATGGTAACCACGTTTCCTGTCTCTAGCCTACTTGTTTTTACCTTTCTCCTAGAGTAGCCAGTGTGAACTGTAGACAAGCAGTTACAGGGGTGTCTTTATCCATTTGGGCTGCTAGCACAAGGTACCATAAACTGGGGGGATTGAACAACAGTTTTTTTTCACAGTTCTGGAGGCAGGAAGTCCAAGCCTAGGGTGCCAGCATGGTCAGCTTCTTGGTGAGGGTTCTCTTCCTGCTTTACAGACAGCCACCTTCTTGCTGCATCCTCACATGGTGAAGAGAATAATCATCTCTCTTTTTAGAAGGGCATTAATCTCATTCATGAGGGCTCCACCCTCATGATCTAAAGACTTCCCAATGGCCCCACCTGCAAATCCCTAATCGGAGATTAAGGTGTCAACATATGAATTTTAGGAGGACACATTCGGTCCATAGCAAGGGGGGAGAGAGTGGGAAATCGGAATGAAACACAAGAAATGGAATTGAAATGCCCGGGCTCCCTAAAGGAGCCAAGGAATGTCAATGTCATGGGCGGAGGAAGGGAGGGATTTCACAGTAAGCCACACTCATTCCTGGAGTGAAGGAGCCAGTGGGGACATTCAAAGGCAGTCCCATCCCCCTGCAGCCCTGGTAAGAAAGGAATGCCTGGGGCAGCCATCATTCTCCCAAAAAGCTGACCTGTGCCCATTTGTCAGGTACAATTGAGAAAAGTGAACAAGAGAGCTGCCATGAGCCCGAGAACAGACTGAAACACGTCTGAGAGCCCCAAGAGGCTTTGGCCCTGAACTTGAGGCTGACTGATCCCAGTAAAAGATAACTTCTTCAGAGGCTCTAAAAGCAGCAGTTTGGGGGAGAGCTTGGCTATGGTTATGGTAGCTGGGAAGAAGCTGTGGCGTGGTGAAACTGCCTAATTGCCTGTCTGTCTCCAAGCAGGTCATAAACTTCGTATTATGTTCCCTTAGCATGTAGTACTAGACTGGCACGGTGAGGGGGCTTAACAATATTTGTTGCGTCAATGAATGAAGGTCTCATGCTAGAATAAGAGAAACAGAGTTTATTCTCTGGCTCTGTAAGTTATTTCAACCCCCTCCTTAGAACTGGATATCTTATTTCAAAAGACATTTAACATGGAAGCAATTATCCTATAATAGGAATTATTTATTTATTTTAGGTGTTTTTATGATGCTAGCTCTTGTTTCATTTCTACTGGTGGTTTCAAGTCATTCACTTAGTCGACAATTTTCATTGAGTCCTCACTGAACAGAGAAAGCCAAGAAAGGTAATTATCAACTGTATTAATCTGGTTCAATCCATGAGCTAAACCATAGGTTAATAAAGTTCTCAGGGTCCTAAACGGTCATGTGTAAGTACAGTCAAGGTGATATACCACAGGAGAGGTGAGGTTAGGTCACCGGCTTACTAAGGAGTTTCTCCAGAAAAAGAAACTTATGCAATAGACCCTTGACATTCCCAGGGGAAGGATCCTGAGCGCTTTCTTTGCAAATTCTTAATCCTAGCTCTTTCCTAAAAATTATCCTTATCTGGAGCCAGGATTTCCCATGCATAGCCTGAAATTCTAAATCTATAGCCCATTCAACTCTGACACCTGATCTCTCACCTGGCAGCCGTTTTTCCAGAGAATTTCTCCTGAAGTCTCCTGAGGAGCTTCCTTCACTGCTCTCCACATTATTTGAATATGGGCCTCAGCACAATTCCAAAATATTGACTGCCTTGATTTGGAGTTGCTCTTAAGTAGCTGGGATGGCTGTTGTCAACTTAGTGAATGCCAGTGATCTGCTGGGTCTGTTAAAGTCCCACCTAATTCAATACGAGTCAGAAACGTGACCTGTCAGCTGATACAGCAGGAAACCAGAACCTACAGACCTTCTGCTCTCAGGATTTGCCTCTGGGAGGAAAGATAGAGCCATTTCCAGGGATGGCTGTGAATTATCAGTGCTTTCAAAGACTCTGGGGCCCCCAAATTCCTCCATCCCCAGCTCACCTAAAACACCAATGGCCCCGATCACTCAGTGGGAGGAGTTTGCATTAACTGAGTTAGGACATATTGTGCCTTCCCCCTGCCTCAGCTCCCACCGCCTCTGTCCTGCTCTCCAGCCACGTTGCTAATCTGTGAGCACCTTAAGGCTGCCCCCACCGCAGGTATTTGCATGTGTTGTCCCTCTGCCTAGAATGATGCTCTCACTCCCTTGTCCACAGGGCGCACTCGAAGACCACACTCCCAAGAGGCCACCCTCTCTGACATAGCAGTCCTGTCACTCTCTAACCCCTTACTCTGCTTTATTTGTTCTCCTAGCCCTTATGACTGCTTGACTTGTTATGTGTCTCTTTATAATGGGAATATAAGATCCAGGAGAACTGAAACTTTGCCTTTTTCACTGTTGTGCCCCAATTCCACAAACAGTGCCTGGTACATGGTAAGTGCTTAGTAAACATGTGCTGAATGAATGAATGAATGAAGAAGTGAGTGAGTGAACGGGCCCTGAAATATATAGGCACCATGTGAATCTTTTGAGAAGAGGCTCTCTGAGAGATGGGACAAAGAAAAGATGCTCTCTGAGGTCTACAGGCCTGGACGTAGCTCTGTGTTGGGTAGAGGGGCCTGAACATTTAGGGCACGAGGATACTGGATGCCAGGATCCTAGAAAAATCCAGAAACCCGGCCACACAAATGTTGCATTTTCATAGAGTGGCACCTCCAACATGTTACCCATGTCCAACAGGGCTCAGTTCTGCCCTTCCTCTGTCCTCCCTGAAATTGCTTATCCCCCTAACACCCACCACTTGCTGAGGAACCGTGAGAAGGGTCTCATTATTACCCTGTAATCACTGCAGGTCAATGACAAGGAGCTTGTGAGGCATTTCAGTTTGAGAGGCTGGTGAGCAGAGCGGCATGGGCAAGGGCTGTTCCTCACCAGGATCTGTTCAACTCAGATCAGCGTCCATTCCACTTCTCTCGGTAGCCAATTCCTAGCATCTGTTTGTGGTTTCCTATTTAAAGTGATGAAAGGTAACACAAACATTGGGGGGAAAAGCAACTTCAAAACCCATATATGGGGCTTCCCTGGTGGCGCAGTAGTTGAGAGTCTGCCTGCCAATGCAGGGGACACGGGTTCGGGCCCTGGTCCGGGAAGGTCCCACTGCCGTGGAGCAACTGAGCCTATGCGCCACGGCTACTGAGCCTGTGCTCTAGAGCCCGCGAGCCACAGCTACTGAGCCTGCGTGCTGCAACTACTGAAGCCCACACGCCTAGAGCCCATGCTCTGCAACAAGAGAAGCCACTGCAATGAGAGGCCCGCGCACCACAACGAAGAGTAGCCCCCCGATCGCCACAGCTAGAGAAAGCCCACGTGCAGCAACGAAGACCCAATGCAGCCAAAAATAAAATAAAGTAATAAATAAATTTATTTTAAAAAAACAAACAAAAAACAAACCCATATATGGTCACCATCTAATGACAGAAATATCACGGTGAAGTTATTTCTAAATATCTGGAAAGGAATCCTTACTCACACGGAAACTGAAGTGGTGTAATGGTTAATCTCTATGAATAATTCATTGTGGCCAGGTAGTCAGACAAATCCATAACTGATGCTTTTTATAAATCTTAGAGGAGTCCCAAGACCCGAACTCCAACCTCTACAAGTTACGTTTAAATACAGGTTCTAATGTTCATCTTACAACTTTGGGTCCTAAGTAATAGTGATAATAGGTAATATTTAGTTAGCACAAATTATGTTTGCCCGATCTGAACTTGTTATGTGCAAACTCTCTCAGAGGTGCAATGTGGCTAAGAGCTCATTTTGCCTAAACTGGCAAGTGGAGAGCCATCGAAACCTGATTTGTTGAAAGACTACTAAACAAGTTGGTGTAGGAGTCTGACTAAGGGCTGGGTCCTCTGGCTCTTGACTGATTGTGAAATCTTTACCTTGCCTTTGTAACACTGTAACAAGGAGAAATACCCCAAGGAGTGGAATTTGCAAATGGGTATGTGTGACCTTTTGTGCAAACATGAGGTAGATCAGGAGCAAAAACAAACAAAAAACAAAGATAAGTTTTCTACCGGTAAGAATAATTGGCAGTTTCTTACAAAACTAAATATAGTCTCACCATACAATCCAGCGATTGCACTCTTTGGTATTTACTCAGATGAGCTGAAAACTTACATCCACACCAAAACCTGCACACAAATGTTTATAGTAGTTTTATTGATAATTGCAGAAAAACTTGGAAGCATCCAAGATGTCCTTCAGCACGTGAGTGGATAAATAAAGGTGGTACACCATACAATGGAATATTATTCAGCAACAGAAGGAAATGAGCTATAAAACCACTAAAAGTGGAGGGAACTTATTAAAGGCATATGATTGCGTGAAAGAAGTCATTTGGAAAAGACAAGACTATGGAAGCTTCTTTGACAACTTCCTCTAGTTTTTCCCTCTGTACATTAACTCCTGTATTTGGATATCAGAACTCATGGACCGGACCTCCAAGTTTTGTGACTTTTCTTCTTCCAATTTTCTCTCCCTTTATCACTATGCTTTACCTTCTGAAATTTTTTCTCATCTTTATCTTGTAAACCTGCTTCTATTGTCTTTTTCATTTCTCCTATCAAACTTCTAATTTTAACAGCTCATTTCTGTCCCCTTAGCTTTTGCAAGTGTACATAGCTTCCTTTTCTGCTCCTCACCATTGTCTTCTTTTTGTTTCACAGGTGCACTTATTTCATCTCTCAGAAAATACTAAAACCCAGACCCATATTGAGAAAGCAAGCTTCATGTAATAATCTTTATGTTTAAAATTGACATTGCAATCTAGTGTTTCTGTTGTGTTCTATTTTGTTCCCCTTTAAAAAATATGCTGCTGGCAACCCACAAAGTTGTTTCTATGACCCACGAATCGCTCATGTCCTGCAGTTGGGAAGAAATATTCTATAAATCATGTTGAGGCTTTTGATCTTTCAATGGTGGAGACACAATCACATTTGCTTTCTGGGCAGAAATGGGCAGACTGGAGTGGCCCAGAATGAATGAAGAAAAACATGTATAAAGATCCAGATGAGAGATGGTAGCTTGGAGTGGGGTGGTGGTTGAGACAGAAGCAGAGTGCCTACTAGGGTGCCTTCACTCACATCTTCTTATTTAATCTTATTTCCTCAGTGTGCCACGTGGGGAACTGGACCAGAGCGTTCAGATGCTTGTCCAAGATGGCATAATCAGTGAGTCCTGAGCCAGATTTGAGCCAGGCCCGTCTGCTTCCTAAGCCTGGCCTTTCCTCTAATCAAAGCAAATCCATGATGTGAGCCTCTAAAATAGGAGAGAAATTGTCAGAAGAGCACATTTTGGAGCTTAAGAACCAATTCCTTGGAGGCTTCAATACCTGAAAAGGTTGACTATGTTTGGGCCCTGAAATGAAACCTAAATTTATTTCTTAATTAAAAAAAAAACAAGACACATACAGTGTGATGTCACAGTAACAACTAGACTTGGAGTCCCCTTTGATCTGGAGTTGATGACCCTGGTCACGTGGTACTTGTCCCTCAGGCAGGTCACCCTTGCCCTTGTACACCTCTGCCATGTCCTCCATGGGAGGCTGTGAGGATTATGGTTTTCATGGGATTTTTTAATATTTATATTACTATCTAGGATTATACATGTTCCCCAATGTCGATTCATGTTGTCAACTCTAAACACAATTAAACAAGTAGAAATCAATCCCTCTCTTTCTCATGTTCTTTATACATGCTCTATTATGCTACTTGTCATGTAAGGGTATTAATCATTCCTCTGTCTGTCTTCTCTACTAGATCATGTACTCCCGGAGACAGGGTGGTCCCTTCTTAGTCTCTGGGTCCCATTGTCTACCACAGAGTCTGCAGTAATAGATGTCAGATTTGATAATTATGTTGTGTTTGAAAAAATGCAGAATATAGAAATAAATTCTCAGTTTTTATGATAAAGCATTTATATGATTTTCATTCACTGTTTTTCAAACTTTCTTGATCCCTGCCCCCCCCCCTTTGATAAGCAAAACTATCTCTGCCACTACTCCCCCACCCCCTTCGGCAAATTCTAGTTTTTCCCCAGACCCTGTCAGTGACCAACACGCACATAACACAGAACATTTGCACATCCCACAGCCAGGGCGATTTTGTCTACTTTAGTTCCTTTTAGTTTATAGTACAAACAAGAGAGCTTTTTTTTGTTTGCCTGCTTTCCAAAGATAAGTTATATGATGATATTGTGTTTACTTTTGCAAATTACAAACGTCCTCACCCCAAGATTTTAGAACACAGTATCTCATGGGAGTACCTTGATCTAATTCAAGTTTTTACTGACAGCTCATTCTAGGGGAAGCCTGTCTTTCACAGCATCTTCATGAGTGAAAATTCACTGTCTCTATTATTTGATCACCTCTGGTCCCTTTTCTTTGCCACTGACTCTCTTCTCCTGGGGACGAGGTTTCAAACCAGATCCCCTCAGGCCTCTGCACTCACACCCATGCCAATCCAACATCTGTCGGTAGCTGTCAGCAAAGACCTGAAGGGGAAGAATAATGGCTGATGTGGAATAAAATGATACTCTACTTGGATTTCAATGGTTTGCTTAATTCTGTTCCAAGCTGTTTGAAGACATGAGTCAAAGTAGACCCGTCTCCAGCCCTGCAGTCCTCACCACCTCATCTCTCATACCCAGTATTTCATCCCTTCATCCCCGCCAATCCATTCTGCAGCTGCAGTCACTTCCTAAAATAAATGTGATGACATCATCTTACTCTTACAGTCCGTCAATCGCTCCCCATTTGCCTTAGGATGAAACCCTGCTCCCTACCTGAGCCCCAAAACCACTGAGATCTGATCCCTCCCTCTTGGGCCTCACCTGGGCCTGTGCCACCTGGCCGTCTATGCTCTGAGCAGTGCTATTCAACTTCTTGCACTTTCTACCACAGACAGCGCTCTCTCTTGTCCCTGAGACTGCATCATAAAATACTTCCCTTGGCCTGGAATTCTCACCTTGTATTCCCATCTCTTCATGTCTTTCATTGAGCTTTTTTTTTTTTTTTTAAACACAATCCAGCTAAACATTAGTTCCTCAAGTCATCCATCTTCCTAACAAGTGTGTCCTCACTCACCCCTTGCCCTCCTCCTGCCCTACATGACATGAAGGGCCCTTTCTGATTGTGCCTTTTTTTTTTTGCAGCTTGTGGCATCTTAGTTCCTTGACCAAGGATCGAACCCAGTCCCCCTACAGTGGAAGCACGGAGTCCTAATCACTGGACCACCAGGGAATTCCCTGATTGTGCTTATCAATCCCAGTATTTCCCCTGTATCTAATTGCTACCTTCCCCCTCAGACATAAACATAGTGCCTGCTATGCAGTAAGTATTCAACACAGTGAGTATATAAATGAATAAAAGAAAGGGAAAAAAACCCTTCCATGAAATTTCATTTGGAGTCTCATGGCTCTAGTTCATTCATTCATTTTCTACATGTTTTTAAAACATCTACCATGAGCACTGGCTAGATGCCGAGTATTCAGGGAGGAACGAGGTTAGACTTGGTCCCTGCTCTCATGCCAGCACCTCGCAGGGCTCCATGGGTAACCAGAAAAGAAAGCAGAAGTTAGCTGATGCTCTGCCTTAGACAGGGAAGGGCAACGCTGGGGAACTTTCACGCCACGAATGAGTTCTGTAACGTAGACTTCATGCTGAGTCACCTCTAGCCCAGGGCAAGACAGATACAGAATTTGTACCACAGAACTTGAAGTAGTAGGGAAGACAGACAGACAGACAGACAAGGAGTTCTGATACAGTGTGAGAAGTGCTCCTTAAGAGAGCTATGTGCTATGAGGGCAGAGAAGGGTCGCTGAAGCTACTCTGGGGAGAAGTAGCTCTGGAAAGACAGTAGCAATGGGGTAAAATCATACTTAATGATGAGATATGTTGAAACTGTGGCTTGTAAACTGGAATAATGATTAAATTTCTAGGTCCCTGAAGCTACTTCTTTGTCACTCCTCTCTGTTGATTGTCAAACGCTTGTATGAAATTGACGGGTAAGGAGGAAATTAACCCCATTTGGATTATGAGGAGAGGCAAGGAGGCTGAGGAGTAGCTCCTATTTGGGTGAGGATGTCTGACTTATTTTCCTAATCATGACTAAACCTAAGAAAGCATACCAGCCTCAACCCTCAAGTGAGAAGCAGAAGGCCTCAGAGTCAAAAGTGGTGGTTGACACGCAAGCCAACAGGAGGCTGAGTCACGCTCTCCTGAAACTGTGGACAGAACTCTCTTCTTTCTAGCAAAGCTAAACCTTGGATGGTGTCTAGAAGTAACGCTAGACAACCGCAGTCCTCATAGAAGGAGCCATGTGTCCACAGGCACACTCTCACCCCATGAGCTTGCACTAAAACAGACACATGGTCCATAGAACTCCTGAGCACTTCCGGATTGCTCAGCTTTGGGATATTGGTCCAGATGTTAGGGGACAACTGCAGACAGGAGTAACTTTGAGTCTCCTCATGCAGAGAAACATTTAAAATAACTTTTCTGAAACTGGTTTTTTTCGGCTTTCCTTATCTGCAGGGAGAAGAGTGTAGTGGTTATGAGCTGGGCCCTGGAGTTCGACTGTCTGGGTGCAAATGCTGTGTGATCCTGGGCGCATTGTGGAACCTCCCTATGCCTCAGTTTTCTCATCTACAAAATGAGGATAAGGATGGAACCTACCTCCTACAGTTCTTTTAATATGACAACATGCATTAATATACCATGTTTCATTGATTCTAAGACATGCATTTTTCACATTTTAACATGTCTGAAATTGAGGTGCAACTTACAGTCAATAGCATAGCATAGTTTAGTTGCCTCAGCGATATGAAAAATAATGGTGTAGCTTATAATCAGTGGCATCTTAGATGTGATGAAATTCAGGATACAAAGAGCTTAGAACAATACATAGCACATAAACTGTACTAAATGAATAGTTAATAGATGATATAGATATAAGATGTATATAGCTCTTCTAACTTCACCAGAGCCAACCTATATATCTCATTTTTAAACAAATGTCCAATATCACAATGGCAAATGATAACATGACTGACCCATTTCCCAGGAAAGAGAGAAGCTGCTCTTCATACTTGGCCTGGAGTTGGTGGAAGCATCTGGTACCCATCCCTTTATCTTAGCCAAGATCTCAGAAAGGTGAGAGAACTGAGAGCCACTGAGATGTGGATACCTTGGACAAGTAAAAATTTGATGCCTCTTTAGATCAACATTCTTTTCCTAATCATTTATTGGAGCGACTGGTACTCTGAGACCCAGCAGAGAAGTAGGATCTTAAAGTCACTGAGTATTTGAGGCCCTTGTCTTTGCTTTATTAATCTGCTCCACATGGACCCAGGGCCCAACAATGAGGGCATCTGTTACAGATCTAATATTAGCAACAAACACAAGTCACGTCCTCTTGCATAAAGAAAAGAATGAGGGAGAAACATTCGGTCACTAGCAGAGACGTGGCCCCATTAAACAAGGGGCTGCATTTCTCTAATGATTAATGATGTTGAGCATTCTTTCATGTGTCTGTAGGCCATCTGTATATCTTCTTTGGAGAAATGTCTATTTAGGTCTTCTGCCCATTTTTGGATTGGGTTGTTCGTTTTTTTGTTATTGAGCTGCATGAGCTGCTTGTAAATCTTGGAGATTAATCCTTTGTCAGTTGCTTCATTTGCAAATATTTTCTCCCATTCTAAGGGTTGTCTTTTGGTCTTGTTTATGGTTTCCTTTGCTGTGCAAAAGCTTTTAAGTTTCATTAGGTCCCATTTGTTTATTTGTGTTCTTATTTCCATTTCTCTGGGAGCTGGGTCAAAAAGAATCTTGCTGTGATGTATGTCATAGAGTGTTCTGCCTATGTTTTCCTCTAAGAGTTTGATAGTGTCTGGCCTTACACTTAGGACTACAATGAGATATCATCTCACACCGGTCAGAATGGCCATCATCAAAAAATCTAGAAACAATAAATGCTGGAGAGGGTGTGGAGGAAAGGGAACACTCTTGCACTGTTGGTGGGAATGTAAATTGATACAGCCACTATGGAGAACAGTATGGAGGTTCCTTAAAAAACTACAAATAGAACTACCATACGACCCAGCAATCCCACTACTGGGCATATACCCTGAGAAAACCATAGGTCAAAAAGTGTCATGTACCACAATGTTCATTGCAGCTCTATTTACAATAGCCAGGACATGGAAGCAACCTAAATGTCCATCGACAGATGAATGGATAAAGAAGATGTGGCACATATATACAATGGAATATTACTCAGCCGTAAAAAGAAATGAAATGGAGGTATTTGTAATGAGGTGGATGGAGTTAGAGTCTGTCATACAGAGTGAAGTAAGTCAGAAAGAGAAAAACAAATACAGTATGCTAACACATATATACGGAATCTAAGGGAAAAAAAAAAAAAAAAAAAGGCCATGAAGAACCTAGTGGCAAGACGGGAATAAAGACACAGACCTACTAGAGAATGGACTTGAGGATATGGGGAGGGGGTGGGGTGAGATGTGACAGGGTAAGAGAGTGTCATGGACATATATACACTACCAAATGTAAAATAGATAGCTAGTGGGAAGCAGCCGCATAGCACAGGGAGATCAGCTCGGTGCTTTGTGACCACCTAGAGGGGTGGGATGGGGAGGGTGGGAGGGAGGGAGATGCAAGAGGGAAGAGAAATGGGAACATATTGTATATGTATAACTGATTCACTTTGTTATAAAGCAGAAGCTAACACACTATTGTAAGGCAATTATACTTCAATAAAGATGTTTAAAAAAAAAAAAAAAAAAAAAAAAACAACAAGGGGCTGTGTCTAACGCTGGGGCTGTCTGTCATTCAGGGAGGGCACAAAAGAGGGGAGGGAGAAGATTGGAGAGTGTAAACCGTCCTTTCTTTCCTTCCGTTCTGCTGTCCTAGGGAAATACGACTGCCCTGCACAAGTCCTACCATATCTGGCCCCAGGTCAGGCAGAGAGGTCCCCTGTCCCCCTAGGAGGACATCCAGAGGTCTTAGGTGGTGAGTGTCAGCAACAGCCATGCTTAGGCCTCTGGAAGGTGTGCCTTCAGCAGAGGGGCTACCAAACTAACAAGTCATTGGATTAAAAACCCTTGGCCATGTGGCTTAGGGGACGCCAGGTGTCTCCCCTTTTCTAGCAGCTCCAAAGGTCCAGCGAGATCATTTGGATTAGCCTCCATGGCTTGTGGAATCTCTGCAATCCCAATGGGCTGTTTCGAACAAGGGGCAAGTCTGAGCTGAGGAAATGTTTTATTTGCCTATCAGAACTTGGAAGTTTTTTGTTAACTAGCTGTCAACATTTACATTTTTTTTCCCCATAAAACCCCAAGTTGTTAGCTTCTCTGGAAAATTCAGAAAATGACAACCCCATGACGCTCATTCCCACAAAACAATAGTAGCCTGGCCCCCAGGAGAGTCCTTGGCCTTAAGATGGGGCATGAGCCATCCTCCTCACAGCAACAGTCGCTTAGATAACCAGCCTGAGCTGGGTGGGAAAGGGAATTTTCTACCAGGGGTCAAGGGTCTCGCAGGAAAGGTCAGCAGGCTCTGGGTGCTGTGAGCAGTGGGCAGGAGTGGATGAAGGAAGGAGATGAACGCCATCTCAAGGAAATACAAACTCCCAGCGCCCAAAAGCCAAGCCCCAGGTACACGGGCCTGACAGAGAGACTGCCAGCCAGCCCAGCCTGGACACTGTGACCCACAACCAGAGAAACAAACATTGGCCAAGAAGCCTGCACAGAGCCTTGTCATGTGTCCACAGTTGGAATGAAGACGGGGAATGGCAGGGGCGGGAGAGAAGAATGTGTTCTCTCCATGTCCCTCCATCCTTCCACTGGGCCGGACGAGAAAAAATACAAACCCTCTCACTGGCACTTGCTGAAGAAACTAAGCTCCCATCCATCCCTGCAGACTAACTCTCCATGGACCAGAAGATAGATGGGTGGGCGTCAACCATGACTGCACAACAGTTTTAACATTTGTACTGCAGCCAATGGAGCTGCAATTTTGAGGTGGTGAGAGGTTGGGGGGAGGGTCTACACAGCAGTGTGTTTCAAATGGGATTCCAGTGGGTTGAGGACCAGCGCACTGGAGCGGTGCCTCTCCACCTTGAACATGCCCCTGACTCACCTGGGATCTAGTTTCAAATGCAGATTCTGAGTCGTAGGTCTGCGGCCGAAGTCTGAGCTCCTGAACTTCACCAAAGTCAAAGGCGATGTCCGTGCTGTGGATCTTGTCCATGCTTTGGGTGATAAGAAGCTACAGCCTTTTCCAAGAGGCACAGGAAAAGATGTTCAACATCGCTAATTATTAGAGAAATGCAAATCAAAACTGCAGTGAGATATGACATCACACCAGTCAGAAAGTCTATCATCAAAAAATCCACAATGAATAAATGCTGGAGAGGGTGTGGAGAAAAGGGAATTCTCCTACACTGTTGGTGGGAAAGTAAATTGGTATAGCCACTGTGGAGAACAGTATGGAGGTTCCTTAAAAAACTAAAAATAGAGCTCCCCTCTGATCCCACAATCACAGTACTGGGCATATATCCGGAGAAAAACATGGTCTGAAAGGATACATGCACCCCAATGTTCATTGCAACACAGTTTACAATAGCCAAGACATGGAAGCAACCTAAATGTCCATCGACAGGGGCATTGCTAAAGAAGATGTGGTAAATATATACAATGGAATATTACTCAGCCATTAAAAAGAATGAAATAATGCCATTTGCAGCAACATGGGTGGACGTAGAGATTATCATACTGAGTGAAGTAAGTCAGACAAAGACAAGTATTGTATGATATCGCTTATATGTGGGATCTAAAAATAATGTTACATAGGAACATATTTACAAAACAGAAACAAACTCACTCAGACTTAGACTTAGAGAACAAACTTACGGTTACCGGCGGGAAGGTGGGAAGGGATATTTAGGGAGTTTGGGATTAACATGTACACACTGCTATATTTTAAATGGATAACCAACAAGGACTTAATTGCATAGCACAGGGAACTCTGCTCAATATTACCTAACAACCTAAATGGGAAAAGAATTTGAAAAAGAATAGATACAGGTATATGTATAACTGAAT
Source organism: Balaenoptera ricei (assembly GCF_028023285.1). Lineage (NCBI taxonomy): Eukaryota > Metazoa > Chordata > Mammalia > Artiodactyla > Balaenopteridae > Balaenoptera > Balaenoptera ricei. The sequence goes on from NW_026777615.1 coordinate 141,061, forward strand.
CACTTTGCTGTGCACCTGAAACTAACACAACATTGTTAATCACTTATACTCTAATATAAAATAAAAATTTTAAAAAAAAGAAGAAGAAGCTATAGCCTTTTCTTTTGTCATTCTCCTTTCAACACTTTAGCAGGGACAACCCCAATCTGTCACCTCTATGTCTGAAAGTAATAATAGTAATGAATAATATTATTAAAGTAATACAAAAGAAGTAATAATAATAACTTCAATAATAGCTAGACTTTGTTGTGTGCTTCTTGTCGAACACTGTGCTGAAATCACACTTTTTTAAACAAAATCTTCAACTAGATGTGAAATAATAGCTGTTTTTACCTCAAGCTGGTTACTACTCTAAGTCTCTTACTTATATGAAGTCAGTTGAGCTTCACAACCATCCTATTGCTGTGAGTACTGTTATTATCATGTCCAGAAGCAGCCCGCCGAGGTCACACGGTTTTATGAGCGCAGCCCTGGTGTTTGGACACAGGGTGTGTGCTGGGCCCCGCTGGCTCTCCCAGGAGCAGGGGCCTAGGAGTGCTGTGTCACTTGCCCGTCACCCTAGCAAAAGGCAGGGCTGGGCTTCCAATCTCCATCTGGCCGACTCTACAGACTGAGCTCTTGGAAAGAAAAGTGAACAATGTTTACAAATTGGGAGTCACGGTTCTTGGCACATTGTAGACCCTCCTAATATGGTAACCACGTTTCCTGTCTCTAGCCTACTTGTTTTTACCTTTCTCCTAGAGTAGCCAGTGTGAACTGTAGACAAGCAGTTACAGGGGTGTCTTTATCCATTTGGGCTGCTAGCACAAGGTACCATAAACTGGGGGGATTGAACAACAGTTTTTTTTCACAGTTCTGGAGGCAGGAAGTCCAAGCCTAGGGTGCCAGCATGGTCAGCTTCTTGGTGAGGGTTCTCTTCCTGCTTTACAGACAGCCACCTTCTTGCTGCATCCTCACATGGTGAAGAGAATAATCATCTCTCTTTTTAGAAGGGCATTAATCTCATTCATGAGGGCTCCACCCTCATGATCTAAAGACTTCCCAATGGCCCCACCTGCAAATCCCTAATCGGAGATTAAGGTGTCAACATATGAATTTTAGGAGGACACATTCGGTCCATAGCAAGGGGGGAGAGAGTGGGAAATCGGAATGAAACACAAGAAATGGAATTGAAATGCCCGGGCTCCCTAAAGGAGCCAAGGAATGTCAATGTCATGGGCGGAGGAAGGGAGGGATTTCACAGTAAGCCACACTCATTCCTGGAGTGAAGGAGCCAGTGGGGACATTCAAAGGCAGTCCCATCCCCCTGCAGCCCTGGTAAGAAAGGAATGCCTGGGGCAGCCATCATTCTCCCAAAAAGCTGACCTGTGCCCATTTGTCAGGTACGATTGAGAAAAGTGAACAAGAGAGCTGCCATGAGCCCGAGAACAGACTGAAACACGTCTGAGAGCCCCAAGAGGCTTTGGCCCTGAACTTGAGGCTGACTGATCCCAGTAAAAGATAACTTCTTCAGAGGCTCTAAAAGCAGCAGTTTGGGGGAGAGCTTGGCTATGGTTATGGTAGCTGGGAAGAAGCTGTGGCGTGGTGAAACTGCCTAATTGCCTGTCTGTCTCCAAGCAGGTCATAAACTTCGTATTATGTTCCCTTAGCATGTAGTACTAGACTGGCACGGTGAGGGGGCTTAACAATATTTGTTGCGTCAATGAATGAAGGTCTCATGCTAGAATAAGAGAAACAGAGTTTATTCTCTGGCTCTGTAAGTTATTTCAACCCCCTCCTTAGAACTGGATATCTTATTTCAAAAGACATTTAACATGGAAGCAATTATCCTATAATAGGAATTATTTATTTATTTTAGGTGTTTTTATGATGCTAGCTCTTGTTTCATTTCTACTGGTGGTTTCAAGTCATTCACTTAGTCGACAATTTTCATTGAGTCCTCACTGAACAGAGAAAGCCAAGAAAGGTAATTATCAACTGTATTAATCTGGTTCAATCCATGAGCTAAACCATAGGTTAATAAAGTTCTCAGGGTCCTAAACGGTCATGTGTAAGTACAGTCAAGGTGATATACCACAGGAGAGGTGAGGTTAGGTCACCGGCTTACTAAGGAGTTTCTCCAGAAAAAGAAACTTATGCAATAGACCCTTGACATTCCCAGGGGAAGGATCCTGAGCGCTTTCTTTGCAAATTCTTAATCCTAGCTCTTTCCTAAAAATTATCCTTATCTGGAGCCAGGATTTCCCATGCATAGCCTGAAATTCTAAATCTATAGCCCATTCAACTCTGACACCTGATCTCTCACCTGGCAGCCGTTTTTCCAGAGAATTTCTCCTGAAGTCTCCTGAGGAGCTTCCTTCACTGCTCTCCACATTATTTGAATATGGGCCTCAGCACAATTCCAAAATATTGACTGCCTTGATTTGGAGTTGCTCTTAAGTAGCTGGGATGGCTGTTGTCAACTTAGTGAATGCCAGTGATCTGCTGGGTCTGTTAAAGTCCCACCTAATTCAATACGAGTCAGAAACGTGACCTGTCAGCTGATACAGCAGGAAACCAGAACCTACAGACCTTCTGCTCTCAGGATTTGCCTCTGCGAGGAAAGATAGAGCCATTTCCAGGGATGGCTGTGAATTATCAGTGCTTTCAAAGACTCTGGGGCCCCCAAATTCCTCCATCCCCAGCTCACCTAAAACACCAATGGCCCCGATCACTCAGTGGGAGGAGTTTGCATTAACTGAGTTAGGACATATTGTGCCTTCCCCCTGCCTCAGCTCCCACCGCCTCTGTCCTGCTCTCCAGCCACGTTGCTAATCTGTGAGCACCTTAAGGCTGCCCCCACCGCAGGTATTTGCATGTGTTGTCCCTCTGCCTAGAATGATGCTCTCACTCCCTTGTCCACAGGGCGCACTCGAAGACCACACTCCCAAGAGGCCACCCTCTCTGACATAGCAGTCCTGTCACTCTCTAACCCCTTACTCTGCTTTATTTGTTCTCCTAGCCCTTATGACTGCTTGACTTGTTATGTGTCTCTTTATAATGGGAATATAAGATCCAGGAGAACTGAAACTTTGCCTTTTTCACTGTTGTGCCCCAATTCCACAAACAGTGCCTGGTACATGGTAAGTGCTTAGTAAACATGTGCTGAATGAATGAATGAATGAAGAAGTGAGTGAGTGAACGGGCCCTGAAATATATAGGCACCATGTGAATCTTTTGAGAAGAGGCTCTCTGAGAGATGGGACAAAGAAAAGATGCTCTCTGAGGTCTACAGGCCTGGACGTAGCTCTGTGTTGGGTAGAGGGGCCTGAACATTTAGGGCACGAGGATACTGGATGCCAGGATCCTAGAAAAATCCAGAAACCCGGCCACACAAATGTTGCATTTTCATAGAGTGGCACCTCCAACATGTTACCCATGTCCAACAGGGCTCAGTTCTGCCCTTCCTCTGTCCTCCCTGAAATTGCTTATCCCCCTAACACCCACCACTTGCTGAGGAACCGTGAGAAGGGTCTCATTATTACCCTGTAATCACTGCAGGTCAATGACAAGGAGCTTGTGAGGCATTTCAGTTTGAGAGGCTGGTGAGCAGAGCGGCATGGGCAAGGGCTGTTCCTCACCAGGATCTGTTCAACTCAGATCAGCGTCCATTCCACTTCTCTCGGTAGCCAATTCCTAGCATCTGTTTGTGGTTTCCTATTTAAAGTGATGAAAGGTAACACAAACATTGGGGGGAAAAGCAACTTCAAAACCCATATATGGGGCTTCCCTGGTGGCGCAGTAGTTGAGAGTCTGCCTGCCAATGCAGGGGACACGGGTTCGGGCCCTGGTCCGGGAAGGTCCCACTGCCGTGGAGCAACTGAGCCTATGCGCCACGGCTACTGAGCCTGTGCTCTAGAGCCCGCGAGCCACAGCTACTGAGCCTGCGTGCTGCAACTACTGAAGCCCACACGCCTAGAGCCCATGCTCTGCAACAAGAGAAGCCACTGCAATGAGAGGCCCGCGCACCACAACGAAGAGTAGCCCCCCGATCGCCACAGCTAGAGAAAGCCCACGTGCAGCAACGAAGACCCAATGCAGCCAAAAATAAAATAAAGTAATAAATAAATTTATTTTAAAAAAACAAACAAAAAACAAACCCATATATGGTCACCATCTAATGACAGAAATATCACGGTGAAGTTATTTCTAAATATCTGGAAAGGAATCCTTACTCACACGGAAACTGAAGTGGTGTAATGGTTAATCTCTATGAATAATTCATTGTGGCCAGGTAGTCAGACAAATCCATAACTGATGCTTTTTATAAATCTTAGAGGAGTCCCAAGACCCGAACTCCAACCTCTACAAGTTACGTTTAAATACAGGTTCTAATGTTCATCTTACAACTTTGGGTCCTAAGTAATAGTGATAATAGGTAATATTTAGTTAGCACAAATTATGTTTGCCCGATCTGAACTTGTTATGTGCAAACTCTCTCAGAGGTGCAATGTGGCTAAGAGCTCATTTTGCCTAAACTGGCAAGTGGAGAGCCATCGAAACCTGATTTGTTGAAAGACTACTAAACAAGTTGGTGTAGGAGTCTGACTAAGGGCTGGGTCCTCTGGCTCTTGACTGATTGTGAAATCTTTACCTTGCCTTTGTAACACTGTAACAAGGAGAAATACCCCAAGGAGTGGAATTTGCAAATGGGTATGTGTGACCTTTTGTGCAAACATGAGGTAGATCAGGAGCAAAAACAAACAAAAAACAAAGATAAGTTTTCTACCGGTAAGAATAATTGGCAGTTTCTTACAAAACTAAATATAGTCTCACCATACAATCCAGCGATTGCACTCTTTGGTATTTACTCAGATGAGCTGAAAACTTACATCCACACCAAAACCTGCACACAAATGTTTATAGTAGTTTTATTGATAATTGCAGAAAAACTTGGAAGCATCCAAGATGTCCTTCAGCACGTGAGTGGATAAATAAAGGTGGTACACCATACAATGGAATATTATTCAGCAACAGAAGGAAATGAGCTATAAAACCACTAAAAGTGGAGGGAACTTATTAAAGGCATATGATTGCGTGAAAGAAGTCATTTGGAAAAGACAAGACTATGGAAGCTTCTTTGACAACTTCCTCTAGTTTTTCCCTCTGTACATTAACTCCTGTATTTGGATATCAGAACTCATGGACCGGACCTCCAAGTTTTGTGACTTTTCTTCTTCCAATTTTCTCTCCCTTTATCACTATGCTTTACCTTCTGAAATTTTTTCTCATCTTTATCTTGTAAACCTGCTTCTATTGTCTTTTTCATTTCTCCTATCAAACTTCTAATTTTAACAGCTCATTTCTGTCCCCTTAGCTTTTTCAAGTGTACATAGCTTCCTTTTCTGCTCCTCACCATTGTCTTCTTTTTGTTTCACAGGTGCACTTATTTCATCTCTCAGAAAATACTAAAACCCAGACCCATATTGAGAAAGCAAGCTTCATGTAATAATCTTTATGTTTAAAATTGACATTGCAATCTAGTGTTTCTGTTGTGTTCTATTTTGTTCCCCTTTAAAAAATATGCTGCTGGCAACCCACAAAGTTGTTTCTATGACCCACGAATCGCTCATGTCCTGCAGTTGGGAAGAAATATTCTATAAATCATGTTGAGGCTTTTGATCTTTCAATGGTGGAGACACAATCACATTTGCTTTCTGGGCAGAAATGGGCAGACTGGAGTGGCCCAGAATGAATGAAGAAAAACATGTATAAAGATCCAGATGAGAGATGGTAGCTTGGAGTGGGGTGGTGGTTGAGACAGAAGCAGAGTGCCTACTAGGGTGCCTTCACTCACATCTTCTTATTTAATCTTATTTCCTCAGTGTGCCACGTGGGGAACTGGACCAGAGCGTTCAGATGCTTGTCCAAGATGGCATAATCAGTGAGTCCTGAGCCAGATTTGAGCCAGGCCCGTCTGCTTCCTAAGCCTGGCCTTTCCTCTAATCAAAGCAAATCCATGATGTGAGCCTCTAAAATAGGAGAGAAATTGTCAGAAGAGCACATTTTGGAGCTTAAGAACCAATTCCTTGGAGGCTTCAATACCTGAAAAGGTTGACTATGTTTGGCCCCTGAAATGAAACCTAAATTTATTTCTTAATTAAAAAAAAAACAAGACACATACAGTGTGATGTCACAGTAACAACTAGACTTGGAGTCCCCTTTGATCTGGAGTTGATGACCCTGGTCACGTGGTACTTGTCCCTCAGGCAGGTCACCCTTGCCCTTGTACACCTCTGCCATGTCCTCCATGGGAGGCTGTGAGGATTATGGTTTTCATGGGATTTTTTAATATTTATATTACTATCTAGGATTATACATGTTCCCCAATGTCGATTCATGTTGTCAACTCTAAACACAATTAAACAAGTAGAAATCAATCCCTCTCTTTCTCATGTTCTTTATACATGCTCTATTATGCTACTTGTCATGTAAGGGTATTAATCATTCCTCTGTCTGTCTTCTCTACTAGATCATGTACTCCCGGAGACAGGGTGGTCCCTTCTTAGTCTCTGGGTCCCATTGTCTACCACAGAGTCTGCAGTAATAGATGTCAGATTTGATAATTATGTTGTGTTTGAAAAAATGCAGAATATAGAAATAAATTCTCAGTTTTTATGATAAAGCATTTATATGATTTTCATTCACTGTTTTTCAAACTTTCTTGATCCCTGCCCCCCCCCCCTTTGATAAGCAAAACTATCTCTGCCACTACTCCCCCACCCCCTTCGGCAAATTCTAGTTTTTCCCCAGACCCTGTCAGTGACCAACACGCACATAACACAGAACATTTGCACATCCCACAGCCAGGGCGATTTTGTCTACTTTAGTTCCTTTTAGTTTATAGTACAAACAAGAGAGCTTTTTTTTGTTTGCCTGCTTTCCAAAGATAAGTTATATGATGATATTGTGTTTACTTTTGCAAATTACAAACGTCCTCACCCCAAGATTTTAGAACACAGTATCTCATGGGAGTACCTTGATCTAATTCAAGTTTTTACTGACAGCTCATTCTAGGGGAAGCCTGTCTTTCACAGCATCTTCATGAGTGAAAATTCACTGTCTCTATTATTTGATCACCTCTGGTCCCTTTTCTTTGCCACTGACTCTCTTCTCCTGGGGACGAGGTTTCAAACCAGATCCCCTCAGGCCTCTGCACTCACACCCATGCCAATCCAACATCTGTCGGTAGCTGTCAGCAAAGACCTGAAGGGGAAGAATAATGGCTGATGTGGAATAAAATGATACTCTACTTGGATTTCAATGGTTTGCTTAATTCTGTTCCAAGCTGTTTGAAGACATGAGTCAAAGTAGACCCGTCTCCAGCCCTGCAGTCCTCACCACCTCATCTCTCATACCCAGTATTTCATCCCTTCATCCCCGCCAATCCATTCTGCAGCTGCAGTCACTTCCTAAAATAAATGTGATGACATCATCTTACTCTTACAGTCCGTCAATCGCTCCCCATTTGCCTTAGGATGAAACCCTGCTCCCTACCTGAGCCCCAAAACCACTGAGATCTGATCCCTCCCTCTTGGGCCTCACCTGGGCCTGTGCCACCTGGCCGTCTATGCTCTGAGCAGTGCTATTCAACTTCTTGCACTTTCTACCACAGACAGCGCTCTCTCTTGTCCCTGAGACTGCATCATAAAATACTTCCCTTGGCCTGGAATTCTCACCTTGTATTCCCATCTCTTCATGTCTTTCATTGAGCTTTTTTTTTTTTTTTTTAAACACAATCCAGCTAAACATTAGTTCCTCAAGTCATCCATCTTCCTAACAAGTGTGTCCTCACTCACCCCTTGCCCTCCTCCTGCCCTACATGACATGAAGGGCCCTTTCTGATTGTGCCTTTTTTTTTTTTGCAGCTTGTGGCATCTTAGTTCCTTGACCAAGGATCGAACCCAGTCCCCCTACAGTGGAAGCACGGAGTCCTAATCACTGGACCACCAGGGAATTCCCTGATTGTGCTTATCAATCCCAGTATTTCCCCTGTATCTAATTGCTACCTTCCCCCTCAGACATAAACATAGTGCCTGCTATGCAGTAAGTATTCAACACAGTGAGTAAATAAATGAATAAAAGAAAGGGAAAAAAACCCTTCCATGAAATTTCATTTGGAGTCTCATGGCTCTAGTTCATTCATTCATTTTCTACATGTTTTTAAAACATCTACCATGAGCACTGGCTAGATGCCGAGTATTCAGGGAGGAACGAGGTTAGACTTGGTCCCTGCTCTCATGCCAGCACCTCGCAGGGCTCCATGGGTAACCAGAAAAGAAAGCAGAAGTTAGCTGATGCTCTGCCTTAGACAGGGAAGGGCAACGCTGGGGAACTTTCACGCCACGAATGAGTTCTGTAACGTAGACTTCATGCTGAGTCACCTCTAGCCCAGGGCAAGACAGATACAGAATTTGTACCACAGAACTTGAAGTAGTAGGGAAGACAGACAGACAGACAGACAAGGAGTTCTGATACAGTGTGAGAAGTGCTCCTTAAGAGAGCTATGTGCTATGAGGGCAGAGAAGGTTCGATGAAGCTACTCTGGGGAGAAGTAGCTCTGGAAAGACAGTAGCAATGGGGTAAAATCATACTTAATGATGAGATATGTTGAAACTGTGGCTTGTAAACTGGAATAATGATTAAATTTCTAGGTCCCTGAAGCTACTTCTTTGTCACTCCTCTCTGTTGATTGTCAAACGCTTGTATGAAATTGACGGGTAAGGAGGAAATTAACCCCATTTGGATTATGAGGAGAGGCAAGGAGGCTGAGGAGTAGCTCCTATTTGGGTGAGGATGTCTGACTTATTTTCCTAATCATGACTAAACCTAAGAAAGCATACCAGCCTCAACCCTCAAGTGAGAAGCAGAAGGCCTCAGAGTCAAAAGTGGTGGTTGACACGCAAGCCAACAGGAGGCTGAGTCACGCTCTCCTGAAACTGTGGACAGAACTCTCTTCTTTCTAGCAAAGCTAAACCTTGGATGGTGTCTAGAAGTAACGCTAGACAACCGCAGTCCTCATAGAAGGAGCCATGTGTCCACAGGCACACTCTCACCCCATGAGCTTGCACTAAAACAGACACATGGTCCATAGAACTCCTGAGCACTTCCGGATTGCTCAGCTTTGGGATATTGGTCCAGATGTTAGGGGACAACTGCAGACAGGAGTAACTTTGAGTCTCCTCATGCAGAGAAACATTTAAAATAACTTTTCTGAAACTGTTTTTTTTCGGCTTTCCTTATCTGCAGGGAGAAGAGTGTAGTGGTTATGAGCTGGGCCCTGGAGTTCGACTGTCTGGGTGCAAATGCTGTGTGATCCTGGGCGCATTGTGGAACCTCCCTATGCCTCAGTTTTCTCATCTACAAAATGAGGATAAGGATAGAACCTACCTCCTACAGTTCTTTTAATATGACAACATGCATTAATATACCATGTTTCATTGATTCTAAGACATGCATTTTTCACATTTTAACATGTCTGAAATTGAGGTGCAACTTACAGTCAATAGCATAGCATAGTTTAGTTGCCTCAGCGATATGAAAAATAATGGTGTAGCTTATAATCAGTGGCATCTTAGATGTGATGAAATTCAGGATACAAAGAGCTTAGAACAATACATAGCACATAAACTGTACTAAATGAATAGTTAATAGATGATATAGATATAAGATGTATATAGCTCTTCTAACTTCACCAGAGCCAACCTATATATCTCATTTTTAAACAAATGTCCAATATCACAATGGCAAATGATAATGGCATGACTGACCCATTTCCCAGGAAAGAGAGAAGCTGCTCTTCATACTTGGCCTGGAGTTGGTGGAAGCGTCTGGTACCCATCCCTTTATCTTAGCCAAGATCTCAGAAAGGTGAGAGAACTGAGAGCCACTGAGATGTGGATACCTTGGACAAGTAAAAATTTGATGCCTCTTTAGATCAACATTCTTTTCCTAATCATTTATTGGAGCGACTGGTACTCTGAGACCCAGCAGAGAAGTAGGATCTTAAAGTCACTGAGTATTTGAGGCCCTTGTCTTTGCTTTATTAATCTGCTCCACATGGACCCAGGGCCCAACAATGAGGGCATCTGTTACAGATCTAATATTAGCAACAAACACAAGTCACGTCCTCTTGCATAAAGAAAAGAATGAGGGAGAAACATTCGGTCACTAGCAGAGACGTGGCCCCATTAAACAAGGGGCTGTGTCTAACGCTGGGGCTGTCTGTCATTCAGGGAGGGCACAAAAGAGGGGAGGGAGAAGATTGGAGAGTGTAAACCGTCCTTTCTTTCCTTCCGTTCTGCTGTCCTAGGGAAATACGACTGCCCTGCACAAGTCCTACCATATCTGGCCCCAGGTCAGGCAGAGAGGTCCCCTGTCCCCCTAGGAGGACATCCAGAGGTCTTAGGTGGTGAGTGTCAGCAACAGCCATGCTTAGGCCTCTGGAAGGTGTGCCTTCAGCAGAGGGGCTACCAAACTAACAAGTCATTGGATTAAAAACCCTTGGCCATGTGGCTTAGGGGACGCCAGGTGTCTCCCCTTTTCTAGCAGCTCCAAAGGTCCAGCGAGATCATTTGGATTAGCCTCCATGGCTTGTGGAATCTCTGCAATCCCAATGGGCTGTTTCGAACAAGGGGCAAGTCTGAGCTGAGGAAATGTTTTATTTGCCTATCAGAACTTGGAAGTTTTTTGTTAACTAGCTGTCAACATTTACATTTTTTTTCCCCATAAAACCCCAAGTTGTTAGCTTCTCTGGAAAATTCAGAAAATGACAACCCCATGACGCTCATTCCCACAAAACAATAGTAGCCTGGCCCCCAGGAGAGTCCTTGGCCTTAAGATGGGGCATGAGCCATCCTCCTCACAGCAACAGTCGCTTAGATAACCAGCCTGAGCTGGGTGGGAAAGGGAATTTTCTACCAGGGGTCAAGGGTCTCGCAGGAAAGGTCAGCAGGCTCTGGGTGCTGTGAGCAGTGGGCAGGAGTGGATGAAGGAAGGAGATGAACGCCATCTCAAGGAAATACAAACTCCCAGCGCCCAAAAGCCAAGCCCCAGGTACACGGGCCTGACAGAGAGACTGCCAGCCAGCCCAGCCTGGACACTGTGACCCACAACCAGAGAAACAAACATTGGCCAAGAAGCCTGCACAGAGCCTTGTCATGTGTCCACAGTTGGAATGAAGATGGGGAATGGCAGGGGCGGGAGAGAAGAATGTGTTCTCTCCATGTCCCTCCATCCTTCCACTGGGCCGGACGAGAAAAAATACAAACCCTCTCACTGGCACTTGCTGAAGAAACTAAGCTCCCATCCATCCCTGCAGACTAACTCTCCATGGACCAGAAGATAGATGGGTGGGCGTCAACCATGACTGCACAACAGTTTTAACATTTGTACTGCAGCCAATGGAGCTGCAATTTTGAGGTGGTGAGAGGTTGGGGGGAGGGTCTACACAGCAGTGTGTTTCAAATGGGATTCCAGTGGGTTGAGGACCAGCGCACTGGAGCGGTGCCTCTCCACCTTGAACATGCCCCTGACTCACCTGGGATCTAGTTTCAAATGCAGATTCTGAGTCGTAGGTCTGCGGCCGAAGTCTGAGCTCCTGAACTTCACCAAAGTCAAAGGCGATGTCCGTGCTGTGGATCTTGTCCATGCTTTGGGTGATAAGAAGCTACAGCCTTTTCCAAGAGGCACAGGAAAAGATGTTCAACATCGCTAATTATTAGAGAAATGCAAATCAAAACTGCAGTGAGATATGACATCACACCAGTCAGAAAGTCTATCATCAAAAAATCCACAATGAATAAATGCTGGAGAGGGTGTGGAGAAAAGGGAATTCTCCTACACTGTTGGTGGGAAAGTAAATTGGTATAGCCACTGTGGAGAACAGTATGGAGGTTCCTTAAAAAACTAAAAATAGAGCTCCCCTCTGATCCCACAATCACAGTACTGGGCATATATCCGGAGAAAAACATGGTCTGAAAGGATACATGCACCCCAATGTTCATTGCAACACAGTTTACAATAGCCAAGACATGGAAGCAACCTAAATGTCCATCGACAGGGGCATTGCTAAAGAAGATGTGGTAAATATATACAATGGAATATTACTCAGCCATTAAAAAGAATGAAATAATGCCATTTGCAGCAACATGGGTGGACGTAGAGATTATCATACTGAGTGAAGTAAGTCAGACAAAGACAAGTATTGTATGATATCGCTTATATGTGGGATCTAAAAATAATGTTACATAGGAACATATTTACAAAACAGAAACAAACTCACTCAGACTTAGACTTAGAGAACAAACTTACGGTTACCGGCGGGAAGGTGGGAAGGGATATTTAGGGAGTTTGGGATTAACATGTACACACTGCTATATTTTAAATGGATAACCAACAAGGACTTAATTGCATAGCACAGGGAACTCTGCTCAATATTACCTAACAACCTAAATGGGAAAAGAATTTGAAAAAGAATAGATACAGGTATATGTATAACTGAATCACTTTGCTGTGCACCTGAAACTAACACAACATTGTTAATCACTTATACTCTAATATAAAATAAAAATTTTAAAAAAAAGAAGAAGAAGCTATAGCCTTTTCTTTTGTCATTCTCCTTTCAACACTTTAGCAGGGACAACCCCAATCTGTCACCTCTATGTCTGAAAGTAATAATAGTAATGAATAATATTATTAAAGTAATACAAAAGAAGTAATAATAATAACTTCAATAATAGCTAGACTTTGTTGTGTGCTTCTTGTCGAACACTGTGCTGAAATCACACTTTTTTAAACAAAATCTTCAACTAGATGTGAAATAATAGCTGTTTTTACCTCAAGCTGGTTACTACTCTAAGTCTCTTACTTATATGAAGTCAGTTGAGCTTCACAACCATCCTATTGCTGTGAGTACTGTTATTATCATGTCCAGAAGCAGCCCGCCGAGGTCACACGGTTTTATGAGCGCAGCCCTGGTGTTTGGACACAGGGTGTGTGCTGGGCCCCGCTGGCTCTCCCAGGAGCAGGGGCCTAGGAGTGCTGTGTCACTTGCCCGTCACCCTAGCAAAAGGCAGGGCTGGGCTTCCAATCTCCATCTGGCCGACTCTACAGACTGAGCTCTTGGAAAGAAAAGTGAACAATGTTTACAAATTGGGAGTCACGGTTCTTGGCACATTGTAGACCCTCCTAATATGGTAACCACGTTTCCTGTCTCTAGCCTACTTGTTTTTACCTTTCTCCTAGAGTAGCCAGTGTGAACTGTAGACAAGCAGTTACAGGGGTGTCTTTATCCATTTGGGCTGCTAGCACAAGGTACCATAAACTGGGGGGATTGAACAACAGTTTTTTTTCACAGTTCTGGAGGCAGGAAGTCCAAGCCTAGGGTGCCAGCATGGTCAGCTTCTTGGTGAGGGTTCTCTTCCTGCTTTACAGACAGCCACCTTCTTGCTGCATCCTCACATGGTGAAGAGAATAATCATCTCTCTTTTTAGAAGGGCATTAATCTCATTCATGACGGCTCCACCCTCATGATCTAAAGACTTCCCAATGGCCCCACCTGCAAATCCCTAATCGGAGATTAAGGTGTCAACATATGAATTTTAGGAGGACACATTCGGTCCATAGCAAGGGGGGAGAGAGTGGGAAATCGGAATGAAACACAAGAAATGGAATTGAAATGCCCGGGCTCCCTAAAGGAGCCAAGGAATGTCAATGTCATGGGCGGAGGAAGGGAGGGATTTCACAGTAAGCCACACTCATTCCTGGAGTGAAGGAGCCAGTGGGGACATTCAAAGGCAGTCCCATCCCCCTGCAGCCCTGGTAAGAAAGGAATGCCTGGGGCAGCCATCATTCTCCCAAAAAGCTGACCTGTGCCCATTTGTCAGGTACGATTGAGAAAAGTGAACAAGAGAGCTGCCATGAGCCCGAGAACAGACTGAAACACGTCTGAGAGCCCCAAGAGGCTTTGGCCCTGAACTTGAGGCTGACTGATCCCAGTAAAAGATAACTTCTTCAGAGGCTCTAAAAGCAGCAGTTTGGGGGAGAGCTTGGCTATGGTTATGGTAGCTGGGAAGAAGCTGTGGCGTGGTGAAACTGCCTAATTGCCTGTCTGTCTCCAAGCAGGTCATAAACTTCGTATTATGTTCCCTTAGCATGTAGTACTAGACTGGCACGGTGAGGGGGCTTAACAATATTTGTTGCGTCAATGAATGAAGGTCTCATGCTAGAATAAGAGAAACAGAGTTTATTCTCTGGCTCTGTAAGTTATTTCAACCCCCTCCTTAGAACTGGATATCTTATTTCAAAAGACATTTAACATGGAAGCAATTATCCTATAATAGGAATTATTTATTTATTTTAGGTGTTTTTATGATGCTAGCTCTTGTTTCATTTCTACTGGTGGTTTCAAGTCATTCACTTAGTCGACAATTTTCATTGAGTCCTCACTGAACAGAGAAAGCCAAGAAAGGTAATTATCAACTGTATTAATCTGGTTCAATCCATGAGCTAAACCATAGGTTAATAAAGTTCTCAGGGTCCTAAACGGTCATGTGTAAGTACAGTCAAGGTGATATACCACAGGAGAGGTGAGGTTAGGTCACCGGCTTACTAAGGAGTTTCTCCAGAAAAGGAAACTTATGCAATAGACCCTTGACATTCCCAGGGGAAGGATCCTGAGCGCTTTCTTTGCAAATTCTTAATCCTAGCTCTTTCCTAAAAATTATCCTTATCTGGAGCCAGGATTTCCCATGCATAGCCTGAAATTCTAAATCTATAGCCCATTCAACTCTGACACCTGATCTCTCACCTGGCAGCCGTTTTTCCAGAGAATTTCTCCTGAAGTCTCCTGAGGAGCTTCCTTCACTGCTCTCCACATTATTTGAATATGGGCCTCAGCACAATTCCAAAATATTGACTGCCTTGATTTGGAGTTGCTCTTAAGTAGCTGGGATGGCTGTTGTCAACTTAGTGAATGCCAGTGATCTGCTGGGTCTGTTAAAGTCCCACCTAATTCAATACGAGTCAGAAACGTGACCTGTCAGCTGATACAGCAGGAAACCAGAACCTACAGACCTTCTGCTCTCAGGATTTGCCTCTGGGAGGAAAGATAGAGCCATTTCCAGGGATGGCTGTGAATTATCAGTGCTTTCAAAGACTCTGGGGCCCCCAAATTCCTCCATCCCCAGCTCACCTAAAACACCAATGGCCCCGATCACTCAGTGGGAGGAGTTTGCATTAACTGAGTTAGGACATATTGTGCCTTCCCCCTGCCTCAGCTCCCACCGCCTCTGTCCTGCTCTCCAGCCACGTTGCTAATCTGTGAGCACCTTAAGGCTGCCCCCACCGCAGGTATTTGCATGTGTTGTCCCTCTGCCTAGAATGATGCTCTCACTCCCTTGTCCACAGGGCGCACTCGAAGACCACACTCCCAAGAGGCCACCCTCTCTGACATAGCAGTCCTGTCACTCTCTAACCCCTTACTCTGCTTTATTTGTTCTCCTAGCCCTTATGACTGCTTGACTTGTTATGTGTCTCTTTATAATGGGAATATAAGATCCAGGAGAACTGAAACTTTGCCTTTTTCACTGTTGTGCCCCAATTCCACAAACAGTGCCTGGTACATGGTAAGTGCTTAGTAAACATGTGCTGAATGAATGAATGAATGAAGAAGTGAGTGAGTGAACGGGCCCTGAAATATATAGGCACCATGTGAATCTTTTGAGAAGAGGCTCTCTGAGAGATGGGACAAAGAAAAGATGCTCTCTGAGGTCTACAGGCCTGGACGTAGCTCTGTGTTGGGTAGAGGGGCCTGAACATTTAGGGCACGAGGATACTGGGTGCCAGGATCCTAGAAAAATCCAGAAACCCGGCCACACAAATGTTGCATTTTCATAGAGTGGCACCTCCAACATGTTACCCATGTCCAACAGGGCTCAGTTCTGCCCTTCCTCTGTCCTCCCTGAAATTGCTTATCCCCCTAACACCCACCACTTGCTGAGGAACCGTGAGAAGGGTCTCATTATTACCCTGTAATCACTGCAGGTCAATGACAAGGAGCTTGTGAGGCATTTCAGTTTGAGAGGCTGGTGAGCAGAGCGGCATGGGCAAGGGCTGTTCCTCACCAGGATCTGTTCAACTCAGATCAGCGTCCATTCCACTTCTCTCGGTAGCCAATTCCTAGCATCTGTTTGTGGTTTCCTATTTAAAGTGATGAAAGGTAACACAAACATTGGGGGGAAAAGCAACTTCAAAACCCATATATGGGGCTTCCCTGGTGGCGCAGTAGTTGAGAGTCTGCCTGCCAATGCAGGGGACACGGGTTCGGGCCCTGGTCCGGGAAGGTCCCACTGCCGTGGAGCAACTGAGCCTATGCGCCACGGCTACTGAGCCTGTGCTCTAGAGCCCGCGAGCCACAGCTACTGAGCCTGCGTGCTGCAACTACTGAAGCCCACACGCCTAGAGCCCATGCTCTGCAACAAGAGAAGCCACTGCAATGAGAGGCCCGCGCACCACAACGAAGAGTAGCCCCCCGATCGCCACAGCTAGAGAAAGCCCACGTGCAGCAACGAAGACCCAATGCAGCCAAAAATAAAATAAAGTAATAAATAAATTTATTTTAAAAAAACAAACAAAAAACAAACCCATATATGGTCACCATCTAATGACAGAAATATCACGGTGAAGTTATTTCTAAATATCTGGAAAGGAATCCTTACTCACACGGAAACTGAAGTGGTGTAATGGTTAATCTCTATGAATAATTCATTGTGGCCAGGTAGTCAGACAAATCCATAACTGATGCTTTTTATAAATCTTAGAGGAGTCCCAAGACCCGAACTCCAACCTCTACAAGTTACGTTTAAATACAGGTTCTAATGTTCATCTTACAACTTTGGGTCCTAAGTAATAGTGATAATAGGTAATATTTAGTTAGCACAAATTATGTTTGCCCGATCTGAACTTGTTATGTGCAAACTCTCTCAGAGGTGCAATGTGGCTAAGAGCTCATTTTGCCTAAACTGGCAAGTGGAGAGCCATCGAAACCTGATTTGTTGAAAGACTACTAAACAAGTTGGTGTAGGAGTCTGACTAAGGGCTGGGTCCTCTGGCTCTTGACTGATTGTGAAATCTTTACCTTGCCTTTGTAACACTGTAACAAGGAGAAATACCCCAAGGAGTGGAATTTGCAAATGGGTATGTGTGACCTTTTGTGCAAACATGAGGTAGATCAGGAGCAAAAACAAACAAAAAACAAAGATAAGTTTTCTACCGGTAAGAATAATTGGCAGTTTCTTACAAAACTAAATATAGTCTCACCATACAATCCAGCGATTGCACTCTTTGGTATTTACTCAGATGAGCTGAAAACTTACATCCACACCAAAACCTGCACACAAATGTTTATAGTAGTTTTATTGATAATTGCAGAAAAACTTGGAAGCATCCAAGATGTCCTTCAGCACGTGAGTGGATAAATAAAGGTGGTACACCATACAATGGAATATTATTCAGCAACAGAAGGAAATGAGCTATAAAACCACTAAAAGTGGAGGGAACTTATTAAAGGCATATGATTGCGTGAAAGAAGTCATTTGGAAAAGACAAGACTATGGAAGCTTCTTTGACAACTTCCTCTAGTTTTTCCCTCTGTACATTAACTCCTGTATTTGGATATCAGAACTCATGGACCGGACCTCCAAGTTTTGTGACTTTTCTTCTTCCAATTTTCTCTCCCTTTATCACTATGCTTTACCTTCTGAAATTTTTTCTCATCTTTATCTTGTAAACCTGCTTCTATTGTCTTTTTCATTTCTCCTATCAAACTTCTAATTTTAACAGCTCATTTCTG
The DNA here is from genome assembly GCF_028023285.1 of Balaenoptera ricei. Classification (NCBI taxonomy): domain Eukaryota; kingdom Metazoa; phylum Chordata; class Mammalia; order Artiodactyla; family Balaenopteridae; genus Balaenoptera; species Balaenoptera ricei. Next base: position 158,951 of record NW_026777615.1, read on the forward strand.
TCCCCTTAGCTTTTGCAAGTGTACATAGCTTCCTTTTCTGCTCCTCACCATTGTCTTCTTTTTGTTTCACAGGTGCACTTATTTCATCTCTCAGAAAATACTAAAACCCAGACCCATATTGAGAAAGCAAGCTTCATGTAATAATCTTTATGTTTAAAATTGACATTGCAATCTAGTGTTTCTGTTGTGTTCTATTTTGTTCCCCTTTAAAAAATATGCTGCTGGCAACCCACAAAGTTGTTTCTATGACCCACGAATCGCTCATGTCCTGCAGTTGGGAAGAAATATTCTATAAATCATGTTGAGGCTTTTGATCTTTCAATGGTGGAGACACAATCACATTTGCTTTCTGGGCAGAAATGGGCAGACTGGAGTGGCCCAGAATGAATGAAGAAAAACATGTATAAAGATCCAGATGAGAGATGGTAGCTTGGAGTGGGGTGGTGGTTGAGACAGAAGCAGAGTGCCTACTAGGGTGCCTTCACTCACATCTTCTTATTTAATCTTATTTCCTCAGTGTGCCACGTGGGGAACTGGACCAGAGCGTTCAGATGCTTGTCCAAGATGGCATAATCAGTGAGTCCTGAGCCAGATTTGAGCCAGGCCCGTCTGCTTCCTAAGCCTGGCCTTTCCTCTAATCAAAGCAAATCCATGATGTGAGCCTCTAAAATAGGAGAGAAATTGTCAGAAGAGCACATTTTGGAGCTTAAGAACCAATTCCTTGGAGGCTTCAATACCTGAAAAGGTTGACTATGTTTGGGCCCTGAAATGAAACCTAAATTTATTTCTTAATTAAAAAAAAAACAAGACACATACAGTGTGATGTCACAGTAACAACTAGACTTGGAGTCCCCTTTGATCTGGAGTTGATGACCCTGGTCACGTGGTACTTGTCCCTCAGGCAGGTCACCCTTGCCCTTGTACACCTCTGCCATGTCCTCCATGGGAGGCTGTGAGGATTATGGTTTTCATGGGATTTTTTAATATTTATATTACTATCTAGGATTATACATGTTCCCCAATGTCGATTCATGTTGTCAACTCTAAACACAATTAAACAAGTAGAAATCAATCCCTCTCTTTCTCATGTTCTTTATACATGCTCTATTATGCTACTTGTCATGTAAGGGTATTAATCATTCCTCTGTCTGTCTTCTCTACTAGATCATGTACTCCCGGAGACAGGGTGGTCCCTTCTTAGTCTCTGGGTCCCATTGGCTACCACAGAGTCTGCAGTAATAGATGTCAGATTTGATAATTATGTTGTGTTTGAAAAAATGCAGAATATAGAAATAAATTCTCAGTTTTTATGATAAAGCATTTATATGATTTTCATTCACTGTTTTTCAAACTTTCTTGATCCCTGCCCCCCCCCCTTTGATAAGCAAAACTATCTCTGCCACTACTCCCCCACCCCCTTCGGCAAATTCTAGTTTTTCCCCAGACCCTGTCAGTGACCAACACGCACATAACACAGAACATTTGCACATCCCACAGCCAGGGCGATTTTGTCTACTTTAGTTCCTTTTAGTTTATAGTACAAACAAGAGAGCTTTTTTTTGTTTGCCTGCTTTCCAAAGATAAGTTATATGATGATATTGTGTTTACTTTTGCAAATTACAAACGTCCTCACCCCAAGATTTTAGAACACAGTATCTCATGGGAGTACCTTGATCTAATTCAAGTTTTTACTGACAGCTCATTCTAGGGGAAGCCTGTCTTTCACAGCATCTTCATGAGTGAAAATTCACTGTCTCTATTATTTGATCACCTCTGGTCCCTTTTCTTTGCCACTGACTCTCTTCTCCTGGGGACGAGGTTTCAAACCAGATCCCCTCAGGCCTCTGCACTCACACCCATGCCAATCCAACATCTGTCGGTAGCTGTCAGCAAAGACCTGAAGGGGAAGAATAATGGCTGATGTGGAATAAAATGATACTCTACTTGGATTTCAATGGTTTGCTTAATTCTGTTCCAAGCTGTTTGAAGACATGAGTCAAAGTAGACCCGTCTCCAGCCCTGCAGTCCTCACCACCTCATCTCTCATACCCAGTATTTCATCCCTTCATCCCCGCCAATCCATTCTGCAGCTGCAGTCACTTCCTAAAATAAATGTGATGACATCATCTTACTCTTACAGTCCGTCAATCGCTCCCCATTTGCCTTAGGATGAAACCCTGCTCCCTACCTGAGCCCCAAAACCACTGAGATCTGATCCCTCCCTCTTGGGCCTCACCTGGGCCTGTGCCACCTGGCCGTCTATGCTCTGAGCAGTGCTATTCAACTTCTTGCACTTTCTACCACAGACAGCGCTCTCTCTTGTCCCTGAGACTGCATCATAAAATACTTCCCTTGGCCTGGAATTCTCACCTTGTATTCCCATCTCTTCATGTCTTTCATTGAGCTTTTTTTTTTTTTTTTTAAACACAATCCAGCTAAACATTAGTTCCTCAAGTCATCCATCTTCCTAACAAGTGTGTCCTCACTCACCCCTTGCCCTCCTCCTGCCCTACATGACATGAAGGGCCCTTTCTGATTGTGCCTTTTTTTTTTTTGCAGCTTGTGGCATCTTAGTTCCTTGACCAAGGATCGAACCCAGTCCCCCTACAGTGGAAGCACGGAGTCCTAATCACTGGACCACCAGGGAATTCCCTGATTGTGCTTATCAATCCCAGTATTTCCCCTGTATCTAATTGCTACCTTCCCCCTCAGACATAAACATAGTGCCTGCTATGCAGTAAGTATTCAACACAGTGAGTAAATAAATGAATAAAAGAAAGGGAAAAAAACCCTTCCATGAAATTTCATTTGGAGTCTCATGGCTCTAGTTCATTCATTCATTTTCTACATGTTTTTAAAACATCTACCATGAGCACTGGCTAGATGCCGAGTATTCAGGGAGGAACGAGGTTAGACTTGGTCCCTGCTCTCATGCCAGCACCTCGCAGGGCTCCATGGGTAACCAGAAAAGAAAGCAGAAGTTAGCTGATGCTCTGCCTTAGACAGGGAAGGGCAACGCTGGGGAACTTTCACGCCACGAATGAGTTCTGTAACGTAGACTTCATGCTGAGTCACCTCTAGCCCAGGGCAAGACAGATACAGAATTTGTACCACAGAACTTGAAGTAGTAGGGAAGACAGACAGACAGACAGACAAGGAGTTCTGATACAGTGTGAGAAGTGCTCCTTAAGAGAGCTATGTGCTATGAGGGCAGAGAAGGTTCGATGAAGCTACTCTGGGGAGAAGTAGCTCTGGAAAGACAGTAGCAATGGGGTAAAATCATACTTAATGATGAGATATGTTGAAACTGTGGCTTGTAAACTGGAATAATGATTAAATTTCTAGGTCCCTGAAGCTACTTCTTTGTCACTCCTCTCTGTTGATTGTCAAACGCTTGTATGAAATTGACGGGTAAGGAGGAAATTAACCCCATTTGGATTATGAGGAGAGGCAAGGAGGCTGAGGAGTAGCTCCTATTTGGGTGAGGATGTCTGACTTATTTTCCTAATCATGACTAAACCTAAGAAAGCATACCAGCCTCAACCCTCAAGTGAGAAGCAGAAGGCCTCAGAGTCAAAAGTGGTGGTTGACACGCAAGCCAACAGGAGGCTGAGTCACGCTCTCCTGAAACTGTGGACAGAACTCTCTTCTTTCTAGCAAAGCTAAACCTTGGATGGTGTCTAGAAGTAACGCTAGACAACCGCAGTCCTCATAGAAGGAGCCATGTGTCCACAGGCACACTCTCACCCCATGAGCTTGCACTAAAACAGACACATGGTCCATAGAACTCCTGAGCACTTCCGGATTGCTCAGCTTTGGGATATTGGTCCAGATGTTAGGGGACAACTGCAGACAGGAGTAACTTTGAGTCTCCTCATGCAGAGAAACATTTAAAATAACTTTTCTGAAACTGTTTTTTTTCGGCTTTCCTTATCTGCAGGGAGAAGAGTGTAGTGGTTATGAGCTGGGCCCTGGAGTTCGACTGTCTGGGTGCAAATGCTGTGTGATCCTGGGCGCATTGTGGAACCTCCCTATGCCTCAGTTTTCTCATCTACAAAATGAGGATAAGGATAGAACCTACCTCCTACAGTTCTTTTAATATGACAACATGCATTAATATACCATGTTTCATTGATTCTAAGACATGCATTTTTCACATTTTAACATGTCTGAAATTGAGGTGCAACTTACAGTCAATAGCATAGCATAGTTTAGTTGCCTCAGCGATATGAAAAATAGTGGTGTAGCTTATAATCAGTGGCATCTTAGATGTGATGAAATTCAGGATACAAAGAGCTTAGAACAATACATAGCACATAAACTGTACTAAATGAATAGTTAATAGATGATATAGATATAAGATGTATATAGCTCTTCTAACTTCACCAGAGCCAACCTATATATCTCATTTTTAAACAAATGTCCAATATCACAATGGCAAATGATAATGGCATGACTGACCCATTTCCCAGGAAAGAGAGAAGCTGCTCTTCATACTTGGCCTGGAGTTGGTGGAAGCGTCTGGTACCCATCCCTTTATCTTAGCCAAGATCTCAGAAAGGTGAGAGAACTGAGAGCCACTGAGATGTGGATACCTTGGACAAGTAAAAATTTGATGCCTCTTTAGATCAACATTCTTTTCCTAATCATTTATTGGAGCGACTGGTACTCTGAGACCCAGCAGAGAAGTAGGATCTTAAAGTCACTGAGTATTTGAGGCCCTTGTCTTTGCTTTATTAATCTGCTCCACATGGACCCAGGGCCCAACAATGAGGGCATCTGTTACAGATCTAATATTAGCAACAAACACAAGTCACGTCCTCTTGCATAAAGAAAAGAATGAGGGAGAAACATTCGGTCACTAGCAGAGACGTGGCCCCATTAAACAAGGGGCTGTGTCTAACGCTGGGGCTGTCTGTCATTCAGGGAGGGCACAAAAGAGGGGAGGGAGAAGATTGGAGAGTGTAAACCGTCCTTTCTTTCCTTCCGTTCTGCTGTCCTAGGGAAATACGACTGCCCTGCACAAGTCCTACCATATCTGGCCCCAGGTCAGGCAGAGAGGTCCCCTGTCCCCCTAGGAGGACATCCAGAGGTCTTAGGTGGTGAGTGTCAGCAACAGCCATGCTTAGGCCTCTGGAAGGTGTGCCTTCAGCAGAGGGGCTACCAAACTAACAAGTCATTGGATTAAAAACCCTTGGCCATGTGGCTTAGGGGACGCCAGGTGTCTCCCCTTTTCTAGCAGCTCCAAAGGTCCAGCGAGATCATTTGGATTAGCCTCCATGGCTTGTGGAATCTCTGCAATCCCAATGGGCTGTTTCGAACAAGGGGCAAGTCTGAGCTGAGGAAATGTTTTATTTGCCTATCAGAACTTGGAAGTTTTTTGTTAACTAGCTGTCAACATTTACATTTTTTTTCCCCATAAAACCCCAAGTTGTTAGCTTCTCTGGAAAATTCAGAAAATGACAACCCCATGACGCTCATTCCCACAAAACAATAGTAGCCTGGCCCCCAGGAGAGTCCTTGGCCTTAAGATGGGGCATGAGCCATCCTCCTCACAGCAACAGTCGCTTAGATAACCAGCCTGAGCTGGGTGGGAAAGGGAATTTTCTACCAGGGGTCAAGGGTCTCGCAGGAAAGGTCAGCAGGCTCTGGGTGCTGTGAGCAGTGGGCAGGAGTGGATGAAGGAAGGAGATGAACGCCATCTCAAGGAAATACAAACTCCCAGCGCCCAAAAGCCAAGCCCCAGGTACACGGGCCTGACAGAGAGACTGCCAGCCAGCCCAGCCTGGACACTGTGACCCACAACCAGAGAAACAAACATTGGCCAAGAAGCCTGCACAGAGCCTTGTCATGTGTCCACAGTTGGAATGAAGACGGGGAATGGCAGGGGCGGGAGAGAAGAATGTGTTCTCTCCATGTCCCTCCATCCTTCCACTGGGCCGGACGAGAAAAAATACAAACCCTCTCACTGGCACTTGCTGAAGAAACTAAGCTCCCATCCATCCCTGCAGACTAACTCTCCATGGACCAGAAGATAGATGGGTGGGCGTCAACCATGACTGCACAACAGTTTTAACATTTGTACTGCAGCCAATGGAGCTGCAATTTTGAGGTGGTGAGAGGTTGGGGGGAGGGTCTACACAGCAGTGTGTTTCAAATGGGATTCCAGTGGGTTGAGGACCAGCGCACTGGAGCGGTGCCTCTCCACCTTGAACATGCCCCTGACTCACCTGGGATCTAGTTTCAAATGCAGATTCTGAGTCGTAGGTCTGCGGCCGAAGTCTGAGCTCCTGAACTTCACCAAAGTCAAAGGCGATGTCCGTGCTGTGGATCTTGTCCATGCTTTGGGTGATAAGAAGCTACAGCCTTTTCCAAGAGGCACAGGAAAAGATGTTCAACATCGCTAATTATTAGAGAAATGCAAATCAAAACTGCAGTGAGATATGACATCACACCAGTCAGAAAGTCTATCATCAAAAAATCCACAATGAATAAATGCTGGAGAGGGTGTGGAGAAAAGGGAATTCTCCTACACTGTTGGTGGGAAAGTAAATTGGTATAGCCACTGTGGAGAACAGTATGGAGGTTCCTTAAAAAACTAAAAATAGAGCTCCCCTCTGATCCCACAATCACAGTACTGGGCATATATCCGGAGAAAAACATGGTCTGAAAGGATACATGCACCCCAATGTTCATTGCAACACAGTTTACAATAGCCAAGACATGGAAGCAACCTAAATGTCCATCGACAGGGGCATTGCTAAAGAAGATGTGGTAAATATATACAATGGAATATTACTCAGCCATTAAAAAGAATGAAATAATGCCATTTGCAGCAACATGGGTGGACGTAGAGATTATCATACTGAGTGAAGTAAGTCAGACAAAGACAAGTATTGTATGATATCGCTTATATGTGGGATCTAAAAATAATGTTACATAGGAACATATTTACAAAACAGAAACAAACTCACTCAGACTTAGACTTAGAGAACAAACTTACGGTTACCGGCGGGAAGGTGGGAAGGGATATTTAGGGAGTTTGGGATTAACATGTACACACTGCTATATTTTAAATGGATAACCAACAAGGACTTAATTGCATAGCACAGGGAACTCTGCTCAATATTACCTAACAACCTAAATGGGAAAAGAATTTGAAAAAGAATAGATACAGGTATATGTATAACTGAATCACTTTGCTGTGCACCTGAAACTAACACAACATTGTTAATCACTTATACTCTAATATAAAATAAAAATTTAAAAAAAAAGAAGAAGAAGCTATAGCCTTTTCTTTTGTCATTCTCCTTTCAACACTTTAGCAGGGACAACCCCAATCTGTCACCTCTATGTCTGAAAGTAATAATAGTAATGAATAATATTATTAAAGTAATACAAAAGAAGTAATAATAATAACTTCAATAATAGCTAGACTTTGTTGTGTGCTTCTTGTCGAACACTGTGCTGAAATCACACTTTTTTAAACAAAATCTTCAACTAGATGTGAAATAATAGCTGTTTTTACCTCAAGCTGGTTACTACTCTAAGTCTCTTACTTATATGAAGTCAGTTGAGCTTCACAACCATCCTATTGCTGTGAGTACTGTTATTATCATGTCCAGAAGCAGCCCGCCGAGGTCACACGGTTTTATGAGCGCAGCCCTGGTGTTTGGACACAGGGTGTGTGCTGGGCCCCGCTGGCTCTCCCAGGAGCAGGGGCCTAGGAGTGCTGTGTCACTTGCCCGTCACCCTAGCAAAAGGCAGGGCTGGGCTTCCAATCTCCATCTGGCCGACTCTACAGACTGAGCTCTTGGAAAGAAAAGTGAACAATGTTTACAAATTGGGAGTCACGGTTCTTGGCACATTGTAGACCCTCCTAATATGGTAACCACGTTTCCTGTCTCTAGCCTACTTGTTTTTACCTTTCTCCTAGAGTAGCCAGTGTGAACTGTAGACAAGCAGTTACAGGGGTGTCTTTATCCATTTGGGCTGCTAGCACAAGGTACCATAAACTGGGGGGATTGAACAACAGTTTTTTTTCACAGTTCTGGAGGCAGGAAGTCCAAGCCTAGGGTGCCAGCATGGTCAGCTTCTTGGTGAGGGTTCTCTTCCTGCTTTACAGACAGCCACCTTCTTGCTGCATCCTCACATGGTGAAGAGAATAATCATCTCTCTTTTTAGAAGGGCATTAATCTCATTCATGAGGGCTCCACCCTCATGATCTAAAGACTTCCCAATGGCCCCACCTGCAAATCCCTAATCGGAGATTAAGGTGTCAACATATGAATTTTAGGAGGACACATTCGGTCCATAGCAAGGGGGGAGAGAGTGGGAAATCGGAATGAAACACAAGAAATGGAATTGAAATGCCCGGGCTCCCTAAAGGAGCCAAGGAATGTCAATGTCATGGGCGGAGGAAGGGAGGGATTTCACAGTAAGCCACACTCATTCCTGGAGTGAAGGAGCCAGTGGGGACATTCAAAGGCAGTCCCATCCCCCTGCAGCCCTGGTAAGAAAGGAATGCCTGGGGCAGCCATCATTCTCCCAAAAAGCTGACCTGTGCCCATTTGTCAGGTACAATTGAGAAAAGTGAACAAGAGAGCTGCCATGAGCCCGAGAACAGACTGAAACACGTCTGAGAGCCCCAAGAGGCTTTGGCCCTGAACTTGAGGCTGACTGATCCCAGTAAAAGATAACTTCTTCAGAGGCTCTAAAAGCAGCAGTTTGGGGGAGAGCTTGGCTATGGTTATGGTAGCTGGGAAGAAGCTGTGGCGTGGTGAAACTGCCTAATTGCCTGTCTGTCTCCAAGCAGGTCATAAACTTCGTATTATGTTCCCTTAGCATGTAGTACTAGACTGGCACGGTGAGGGGGCTTAACAATATTTGTTGCGTCAATGAATGAAGGTCTCATGCTAGAATAAGAGAAACAGAGTTTATTCTCTGGCTCTGTAAGTTATTTCAACCCCCTCCTTAGAACTGGATATCTTATTTCAAAAGACATTTAACATGGAAGCAATTATCCTATAATAGGAATTATTTATTTATTTTAGGTGTTTTTATGATGCTAGCTCTTGTTTCATTTCTACTGGTGGTTTCAAGTCATTCACTTAGTCGACAATTTTCATTGAGTCCTCACTGAACAGAGAAAGCCAAGAAAGGTAATTATCAACTGTATTAATCTGGTTCAATCCATGAGCTAAACCATAGGTTAATAAAGTTCTCAGGGTCCTAAACGGTCATGTGTAAGTACAGTCAAGGTGATATACCACAGGAGAGGTGAGGTTAGGTCACCGGCTTACTAAGGAGTTTCTCCAGAAAAAGAAACTTATGCAATAGACCCTTGACATTCCCAGGGGAAGGATCCTGAGCGCTTTCTTTGCAAATTCTTAATCCTAGCTCTTTCCTAAAAATTATCCTTATCTGGAGCCAGGATTTCCCATGCATAGCCTGAAATTCTAAATCTATAGCCCATTCAACTCTGACACCTGATCTCTCACCTGGCAGCCGTTTTTCCAGAGAATTTCTCCTGAAGTCTCCTGAGGAGCTTCCTTCACTGCTCTCCACATTATTTGAATATGGGCCTCAGCACAATTCCAAAATATTGACTGCCTTGATTTGGAGTTGCTCTTAAGTAGCTGGGATGGCTGTTGTCAACTTAGTGAATGCCAGTGATCTGCTGGGTCTGTTAAAGTCCCACCTAATTCAATACGAGTCAGAAACGTGACCTGTCAGCTGATACAGCAGGAAACCAGAACCTACAGACCTTCTGCTCTCAGGATTTGCCTCTGGGAGGAAAGATAGAGCCATTTCCAGGGATGGCTGTGAATTATCAGTGCTTTCAAAGACTCTGGGGCCCCCAAATTCCTCCATCCCCAGCTCACCTAAAACACCAATGGCCCCGATCACTCAGTGGGAGGAGTTTGCATTAACTGAGTTAGGACATATTGTGCCTTCCCCCTGCCTCAGCTCCCACCGCCTCTGTCCTGCTCTCCAGCCACGTTGCTAATCTGTGAGCACCTTAAGGCTGCCCCCACCGCAGGTATTTGCATGTGTTGTCCCTCTGCCTAGAATGATGCTCTCACTCCCTTGTCCACAGGGCGCACTCGAAGACCACACTCCCAAGAGGCCACCCTCTCTGACATAGCAGTCCTGTCACTCTCTAACCCCTTACTCTGCTTTATTTGTTCTCCTAGCCCTTATGACTGCTTGACTTGTTATGTGTCTCTTTATAATGGGAATATAAGATCCAGGAGAACTGAAACTTTGCCTTTTTCACTGTTGTGCCCCAATTCCACAAACAGTGCCTGGTACATGGTAAGTGCTTAGTAAACATGTGCTGAATGAATGAATGAATGAAGAAGTGAGTGAGTGAACGGGCCCTGAAATATATAGGCACCATGTGAATCTTTTGAGAAGAGGCTCTCTGAGAGATGGGACAAAGAAAAGATGCTCTCTGAGGTCTACAGGCCTGGACGTAGCTCTGTGTTGGGTAGAGGGGCCTGAACATTTAGGGCACGAGGATACTGGATGCCAGGATCCTAGAAAAATCCAGAAACCCGGCCACACAAATGTTGCATTTTCATAGAGTGGCACCTCCAACATGTTACCCATGTCCAACAGGGCTCAGTTCTGCCCTTCCTCTGTCCTCCCTGAAATTGCTTATCCCCCTAACACCCACCACTTGCTGAGGAACCGTGAGAAGGGTCTCATTATTACCCTGTAATCACTGCAGGTCAATGACAAGGAGCTTGTGAGGCATTTCAGTTTGAGAGGCTGGTGAGCAGAGCGGCATGGGCAAGGGCTGTTCCTCACCAGGATCTGTTCAACTCAGATCAGCGTCCATTCCACTTCTCTCGGTAGCCAATTCCTAGCATCTGTTTGTGGTTTCCTATTTAAAGTGATGAAAGGTAACACAAACATTGGGGGGAAAAGCAACTTCAAAACCCATATATGGGGCTTCCCTGGTGGCGCAGTAGTTGAGAGTCTGCCTGCCAATGCAGGGGACACGGGTTCGGGCCCTGGTCCGGGAAGGTCCCACTGCCGTGGAGCAACTGAGCCTATGCGCCACGGCTACTGAGCCTGTGCTCTAGAGCCCGCGAGCCACAGCTACTGAGCCTGCGTGCTGCAACTACTGAAGCCCACACGCCTAGAGCCCATGCTCTGCAACAAGAGAAGCCACTGCAATGAGAGGCCCGCGCACCACAACGAAGAGTAGCCCCCCGATCGCCACAGCTAGAGAAAGCCCACGTGCAGCAACGAAGACCCAATGCAGCCAAAAATAAAATAAAGTAATAAATAAATTTATTTTAAAAAAACAAACAAAAAACAAACCCATATATGGTCACCATCTAATGACAGAAATATCACGGTGAAGTTATTTCTAAATATCTGGAAAGGAATCCTTACTCACACGGAAACTGAAGTGGTGTAATGGTTAATCTCTATGAATAATTCATTGTGGCCAGGTAGTCAGACAAATCCATAACTGATGCTTTTTATAAATCTTAGAGGAGTCCCAAGACCCGAACTCCAACCTCTACAAGTTACGTTTAAATACAGGTTCTAATGTTCATCTTACAACTTTGGGTCCTAAGTAATAGTGATAATAGGTAATATTTAGTTAGCACAAATTATGTTTGCCCGATCTGAACTTGTTATGTGCAAACTCTCTCAGAGGTGCAATGTGGCTAAGAGCTCATTTTGCCTAAACTGGCAAGTGGAGAGCCATCGAAACCTGATTTGTTGAAAGACTACTAAACAAGTTGGTGTAGGAGTCTGACTAAGGGCTGGGTCCTCTGGCTCTTGACTGATTGTGAAATCTTTACCTTGCCTTTGTAACACTGTAACAAGGAGAAATACCCCAAGGAGTGGAATTTGCAAATGGGTATGTGTGACCTTTTGTGCAAACATGAGGTAGATCAGGAGCAAAAACAAACAAAAAACAAAGATAAGTTTTCTACCGGTAAGAATAATTGGCAGTTTCTTACAAAACTAAATATAGTCTCACCATACAATCCAGCGATTGCACTCTTTGGTATTTACTCAGATGAGCTGAAAACTTACATCCACACCAAAACCTGCACACAAATGTTTATAGTAGTTTTATTGATAATTGCAGAAAAACTTGGAAGCATCCAAGATGTCCTTCAGCACGTGAGTGGATAAATAAAGGTGGTACACCATACAATGGAATATTATTCAGCAACAGAAGGAAATGAGCTATAAAACCACTAAAAGTGGAGGGAACTTATTAAAGGCATATGATTGCGTGAAAGAAGTCATTTGGAAAAGACAAGACTATGGAAGCTTCTTTGACAACTTCCTCTAGTTTTTCCCTCTGTACATTAACTCCTGTATTTGGATATCAGAACTCATGGACCGGACCTCCAAGTTTTGTGACTTTTCTTCTTCCAATTTTCTCTCCCTTTATCACTATGCTTTACCTTCTGAAATTTTTTCTCATCTTTATCTTGTAAACCTGCTTCTATTGTCTTTTTCATTTCTCCTATCAAACTTCTAATTTTAACAGCTCATTTCTGTCCCCTTAGCTTTTGCAAGTGTACATAGCTTCCTTTTCTGCTCCTCACCATTGTCTTCTTTTTGTTTCACAGGTGCACTTATTTCATCTCTCAGAAAATACTAAAACCCAGACCCATATTGAGAAAGCAAGCTTCATGTAATAATCTTTATGTTTAAAATTGACATTGCAATCTAGTGTTTCTGTTGTGTTCTATTTTGTTCCCCTTTAAAAAATATGCTGCTGGCAACCCACAAAGTTGTTTCTATGACCCACGAATCGCTCATGTCCTGCAGTTGGGAAGAAATATTCTATAAATCATGTTGAGGCTTTTGATCTTTCAATGGTGGAGACACAATCACATTTGCTTTCTGGGCAGAAATGGGCAGACTGGAGTGGCCCAGAATGAATGAAGAAAAACATGTATAAAGATCCAGATGAGAGATGGTAGCTTGGAGTGGGGTGGTGGTTGAGACAGAAGCAGAGTGCCTACTAGGGTGCCTTCACTCACATCTTCTTATTTAATCTTATTTCCTCAGTGTGCCACGTGGGGAACTGGACCAGAGCGTTCAGATGCTTGTCCAAGATGGCATAATCAGTGAGTCCTGAGCCAGATTTGAGCCAGGCCCGTCTGCTTCCTAAGCCTGGCCTTTCCTCTAATCAAAGCAAATCCATGATGTGAGCCTATAAAATAGGAGAGAAATTGTCAGAAGAGCACATTTTGGAGCTTAAGAACCAATTCCTTGGAGGCTTCAATACCTGAAAAGGTTGACTATGTTTGGCCCCTGAAATGAAACCTAAATTTATTTCTTAATTAAAAAAAAAACAAGACACATACAGTGTGATGTCACAGTAACAACTAGACTTGGAGTCCCCTTTGATCTGGAGTTGATGACCCTGGTCACGTGGTACTTGTCCCTCAGGCAGGTCACCCTTGCCCTTGTACACCTCTGCCATGTCCTCCATGGGAGGCTGTGAGGATTATGGTTTTCATGGGATTTTTTAATATTTATATTACTATCTAGGATTATACATGTTCCCCAATGTCGATTCATGTTGTCAACTCTAAACACAATTAAACAAGTAGAAATCAATCCCTCTCTTTCTCATGTTCTTTATACATGCTCTATTATGCTACTTGTCATGTAAGGGTATTAATCATTCCTCTGTCTGTCTTCTCTACTAGATCATGTACTCCCGGAGACAGGGTGGTCCCTTCTTAGTCTCTGGGTCCCATTGTCTACCACAGAGTCTGCAGTAATAGATGTCAGATTTGATAATTATGTTGTGTTTGAAAAAATGCAGAATATAGAAATAAATTCTCAGTTTTTATGATAAAGCATTTATATGATTTTCATTCACTGTTTTTCAAACTTTCTTGATCCCTGCCCCCCCCCCTTTGATAAGCAAAACTATCTCTGCCACTACTCCCCCACCCCCTTCGGCAAATTCTAGTTTTTCCCCAGACCCTGTCAGTGACCAACACGCACATAACACAGAACATTTGCACATCCCACAGCCAGGGCGATTTTGTCTACTTTAGTTCCTTTTAGTTTATAGTACAAACAAGAGAGCTTTTTTTTGTTTGCCTGCTTTCCAAAGATAAGTTATATGATGATATTGTGTTTACTTTTGCAAATTACAAACGTCCTCACCCCAAGATTTTAGAACACAGTATCTCATGGGAGTACCTTGATCTAATTCAAGTTTTTACTGACAGCTCATTCTAGGGGAAGCCTGTCTTTCACAGCATCTTCATGAGTGAAAATTCACTGTCTCTATTATTTGATCACCTCTGGTCCCTTTTCTTTGCCACTGACTCTCTTCTCCTGGGGACGAGGTTTCAAACCAGATCCCCTCAGGCCTCTGCACTCACACCCATGCCAATCCAACATCTGTCGGTAGCTGTCAGCAAAGACCTGAAGGGGAAGAATAATGGCTGATGTGGAATAAAATGATACTCTACTTGGATTTCAATGGTTTGCTTAATTCTGTTCCAAGCTGTTTGAAGACATGAGTCAAAGTAGACCCGTCTCCAGCCCTGCAGTCCTCACCACCTCATCTCTCATACCCAGTATTTCATCCCTTCATCCCCGCCAATCCATTCTGCAGCTGCAGTCACTTCCTAAAATAAATGTGATGACATCATCTTACTCTTACAGTCCGTCAATCGCTCCCCATTTGCCTTAGGATGAAACCCTGCTCCCTACCTGAGCCCCAAAACCACTGAGATCTGATCCCTCCCTCTTGGGCCTCACCTGGGCCTGTGCCACCTGGCCGTCTATGCTCTGAGCAGTGCTATTCAACTTCTTGCACTTTCTACCACAGACAGCGCTCTCTCTTGTCCCTGAGACTGCATCATAAAATACTTCCCTTGGCCTGGAATTCTCACCTTGTATTCCCATCTCTTCATGTCTTTCATTGAGCTTTTTTTTTTTTTTTTAAACACAATCCAGCTAAACATTAGTTCCTCAAGTCATCCATCTTCCTAACAAGTGTGTCCTCACTCACCCCTTGCCCTCCTCCTGCCCTACATGACATGAAGGGCCCTTTCTGATTGTGCCTTTTTTTTTTTGCAGCTTGTGGCATCTTAGTTCCTTGACCAAGGATCGAACCCAGTCCCCCTACAGTGGAAGCACGGAGTCCTAATCACTGGACCACCAGGGAATTCCCTGATTGTGCTTATCAATCCCAGTATTTCCCCTGTATCTAATTGCTACCTTCCCCCTCAGACATAAACATAGTGCCTGCTATGCAGTAAGTATTCAACACAGTGAGTATATAAATGAATAAAAGAAAGGGAAAAAAACCCTTCCATGAAATTTCATTTGGAGTCTCATGGCTCTAGTTCATTCATTCATTTTCTACATGTTTTTAAAACATCTACCATGAGCACTGGCTAGATGCCGAGTATTCAGGGAGGAACGAGGTTAGACTTGGTCCCTGCTCTCATGCCAGCACCTCGCAGGGCTCCATGGGTAACCAGAAAAGAAAGCAGAAGTTAGCTGATGCTCTGCCTTAGACAGGGAAGGGCAACGCTGGGGAACTTTCACGCCACGAATGAGTTCTGTAACGTAGACTTCATGCTGAGTCACCTCTAGCCCAGGGCAAGACAGATACAGAATTTGTACCACAGAACTTGAAGTAGTAGGGAAGACAGACAGACAGACAGACAAGGAGTTCTGATACAGTGTGAGAAGTGCTCCTTAAGAGAGCTATGTGCTATGAGGGCAGAGAAGGGTCGCTGAAGCTACTCTGGGGAGAAGTAGCTCTGGAAAGACAGTAGCAATGGGGTAAAATCATACTTAATGATGAGATATGTTGAAACTGTGGCTTGTAAACTGGAATAATGATTAAATTTCTAGGTCCCTGAAGCTACTTCTTTGTCACTCCTCTCTGTTGATTGTCAAACGCTTGTATGAAATTGACGGGTAAGGAGGAAATTAACCCCATTTGGATTATGAGGAGAGGCAAGGAGGCTGAGGAGTAGCTCCTATTTGGGTGAGGATGTCTGACTTATTTTCCTAATCATGACTAAACCTAAGAAAGCATACCAGCCTCAACCCTCAAGTGAGAAGCAGAAGGCCTCAGAGTCAAAAGTGGTGGTTGACACGCAAGCCAACAGGAGGCTGAGTCACGCTCTCCTGAAACTGTGGACAGAACTCTCTTCTTTCTAGCAAAGCTAAACCTTGGATGGTGTCTAGAAGTAACGCTAGACAACCGCAGTCCTCATAGAAGGAGCCATGTGTCCACAGGCACACTCTCACCCCATGAGCTTGCACTAAAACAGACACATGGTCCATAGAACTCCTGAGCACTTCCGGATTGCTCAGCTTTGGGATATTGGTCCAGATGTTAGGGGACAACTGCAGACAGGAGTAACTTTGAGTCTCCTCATGCAGAGAAACATTTAAAATAACTTTTCTGAAACTGGTTTTTTTCGGCTTTCCTTATCTGCAGGGAGAAGAGTGTAGTGGTTATGAGCTGGGCCCTGGAGTTCGACTGTCTGGGTGCAAATGCTGTGTGATCCTGGGCGCATTGTGGAACCTCCCTATGCCTCAGTTTTCTCATCTACAAAATGAGGATAAGGATGGAACCTACCTCCTACAGTTCTTTTAATATGACAACATGCATTAATATACCATGTTTCATTGATTCTAAGACATGCATTTTTCACATTTTAACATGTCTGAAATTGAGGTGCAACTTACAGTCAATAGCATAGCATAGTTTAGTTGCCTCAGCGATATGAAAAATAATGGTGTAGCTTATAATCAGTGGCATCTTAGATGTGATGAAATTCAGGATACAAAGAGCTTAGAACAATACATAGCACATAAACTGTACTAAATGAATAGTTAATAGATGATATAGATATAAGATGTATATAGCTCTTCTAACTTCACCAGAGCCAACCTATATATCTCATTTTTAAACAAATGTCCAATATCACAATGGCAAATGATAACATGACTGACCCATTTCCCAGGAAAGAGAGAAGCTGCTCTTCATACTTGGCCTGGAGTTGGTGGAAGCATCTGGTACCCATCCCTTTATCTTAGCCAAGATCTCAGAAAGGTGAGAGAACTGAGAGCCACTGAGATGTGGATACCTTGGACAAGTAAAAATTTGATGCCTCTTTAGATCAACATTCTTTTCCTAATCATTTATTGGAGCGACTGGTACTCTGAGACCCAGCAGAGAAGTAGGATCTTAAAGTCACTGAGTATTTGAGGCCCTTGTCTTTGCTTTATTAATCTGCTCCACATGGACCCAGGGCCCAACAATGAGGGCATCTGTTACAGATCTAATATTAGCAACAAACACAAGTCACGTCCTCTTGCATAAAGAAAAGAATGAGGGAGAAACATTCGGTCACTAGCAGAGACGTGGCCCCATTAAACAAGGGGCTGCATTTCTCTAATGATTAATGATGTTGAGCATTCTTTCATGTGTCTGTAGGCCATCTGTATATCTTCTTTGGAGAAATGTCTATTTAGGTCTTCTGCCCATTTTTGGATTGGGTTGTTCGTTTTTTTGTTATTGAGCTGCATGAGCTGCTTGTAAATCTTGGAGATTAATCCTTTGTCAGTTGCTTCATTTGCAAATATTTTCTCCCATTCTAAGGGTTGTCTTTTGGTCTTGTTTATGGTTTCCTTTGCTGTGCAAAAGCTTTTAAGTTTCATTAGGTCCCATTTGTTTATTTGTGTTCTTATTTCCATTTCTCTGGGAGCTGGGTCAAAAAGAATCTTGCTGTGATGTATGTCATAGAGTGTTCTGCCTATGTTTTCCTCTAAGAGTTTGATAGTGTCTGGCCTTACACTTAGGACTACAATGAGATATCATCTCACACCGGTCAGAATGGCCATCATCAAAAAATCTAGAAACAATAAATGCTGGAGAGGGTGTGGAGGAAAGGGAACACTCTTGCACTGTTGGTGGGAATGTAAATTGATACAGCCACTATGGAGAACAGTATGGAGGTTCCTTAAAAAACTACAAATAGAACTACCATACGACCCAGCAATCCCACTACTGGGCATATACCCTGAGAAAACCATAGGTCAAAAAGTGTCATGTACCACAATGTTCATTGCAGCTCTATTTACAATAGCCAGGACATGGAAGCAACCTAAATGTCCATCGACAGATGAATGGATAAAGAAGATGTGGCACATATATACAATGGAATATTACTCAGCCGTAAAAAGAAATGAAATGGAGGTATTTGTAATGAGGTGGATGGAGTTAGAGTCTGTCATACAGAGTGAAGTAAGTCAGAAAGAGAAAAACAAATACAGTATGCTAACACATATATACGGAATCTAAGGGAAAAAAAAAAAAAAAAAAAGGCCATGAAGAACCTAGTGGCAAGACGGGAATAAAGACACAGACCTACTAGAGAATGGACTTGAGGATATGGGGAGGGGGTGGGGTGAGATGTGACAGGGTAAGAGAGTGTCATGGACATATATACACTACCAAATGTAAAATAGATAGCTAGTGGGAAGCAGCCGCATAGCACAGGGAGATCAGCTCGGTGCTTTGTGACCACCTAGAGGGGTGGGATGGGGAGGGTGGGAGGGAGGGAGATGCAAGAGGGAAGAGAAATGGGAACATATTGTATATGTATAACTGATTCACTTTGTTATAAAGCAGAAGCTAACACACTATTGTAAGGCAATTATACTTCAATAAAGATGTTTAAAAAAAAAAAAAAAAAAAAAAAAACAACAAGGGGCTGTGTCTAACGCTGGGGCTGTCTGTCATTCAGGGAGGGCACAAAAGAGGGGAGGGAGAAGATTGGAGAGTGTAAACCGTCCTTTCTTTCCTTCCGTTCTGCTGTCCTAGGGAAATACGACTGCCCTGCACAAGTCCTACCATATCTGGCCCCAGGTCAGGCAGAGAGGTCCCCTGTCCCCCTAGGAGGACATCCAGAGGTCTTAGGTGGTGAGTGTCAGCAACAGCCATGCTTAGGCCTCTGGAAGGTGTGCCTTCAGCAGAGGGGCTACCAAACTAACAAGTCATTGGATTAAAAACCCTTGGCCATGTGGCTTAGGGGACGCCAGGTGTCTCCCCTTTTCTAGCAGCTCCAAAGGTCCAGCGAGATCATTTGGATTAGCCTCCATGGCTTGTGGAATCTCTGCAATCCCAATGGGCTGTTTCGAACAAGGGGCAAGTCTGAGCTGAGGAAATGTTTTATTTGCCTATCAGAACTTGGAAGTTTTTTGTTAACTAGCTGTCAACATTTACATTTTTTTTCCCCATAAAACCCCAAGTTGTTAGCTTCTCTGGAAAATTCAGAAAATGACAACCCCATGACGCTCATTCCCACAAAACAATAGTAGCCTGGCCCCCAGGAGAGTCCTTGGCCTTAAGATGGGGCATGAGCCATCCTCCTCACAGCAACAGTCGCTTAGATAACCAGCCTGAGCTGGGTGGGAAAGGGAATTTTCTACCAGGGGTCAAGGGTCTCGCAGGAAAGGTCAGCAGGCTCTGGGTGCTGTGAGCAGTGGGCAGGAGTGGATGAAGGAAGGAGATGAACGCCATCTCAAGGAAATACAAACTCCCAGCGCCCAAAAGCCAAGCCCCAGGTACACGGGCCTGACAGAGAGACTGCCAGCCAGCCCAGCCTGGACACTGTGACCCACAACCAGAGAAACAAACATTGGCCAAGAAGCCTGCACAGAGCCTTGTCATGTGTCCACAGTTGGAATGAAGACGGGGAATGGCAGGGGCGGGAGAGAAGAATGTGTTCTCTCCATGTCCCTCCATCCTTCCACTGGGCCGGACGAGAAAAAATACAAACCCTCTCACTGGCACTTGCTGAAGAAACTAAGCTCCCATCCATCCCTGCAGACTAACTCTCCATGGACCAGAAGATAGATGGGTGGGCGTCAACCATGACTGCACAACAGTTTTAACATTTGTACTGCAGCCAATGGAGCTGCAATTTTGAGGTGGTGAGAGGTTGGGGGGAGGGTCTACACAGCAGTGTGTTTCAAATGGGATTCCAGTGGGTTGAGGACCAGCGCACTGGAGCGGTGCCTCTCCACCTTGAACATGCCCCTGACTCACCTGGGATCTAGTTTCAAATGCAGATTCTGAGTCGTAGGTCTGCGGCCGAAGTCTGAGCTCCTGAACTTCACCAAAGTCAAAGGCGATGTCCGTGCTGTGGATCTTGTCCATGCTTTGGGTGATAAGAAGCTACAGCCTTTTCCAAGAGGCACAGGAAAAGATGTTCAACATCGCTAATTATTAGAGAAATGCAAATCAAAACTGCAGTGAGATATGACATCACACCAGTCAGAAAGTCTATCATCAAAAAATCCACAATGAATAAATGCTGGAGAGGGTGTGGAGAAAAGGGAATTCTCCTACACTGTTGGTGGGAAAGTAAATTGGTATAGCCACTGTGGAGAACAGTATGGAGGTTCCTTAAAAAACTAAAAATAGAGCTCCCCTCTGATCCCACAATCACAGTACTGGGCATATATCCGGAGAAAAACATGGTCTGAAAGGATACATGCACCCCAATGTTCATTGCAACACAGTTTACAATAGCCAAGACATGGAAGCAACCTAAATGTCCATCGACAGGGGCATTGCTAAAGAAGATGTGGTAAATATATACAATGGAATATTACTCAGCCATTAAAAAGAATGAAATAATGCCATTTGCAGCAACATGGGTGGACGTAGAGATTATCATACTGAGTGAAGTAAGTCAGACAAAGACAAGTATTGTATGATATCGCTTATATGTGGGATCTAAAAATAATGTTACATAGGAACATATTTACAAAACAGAAACAAACTCACTCAGACTTAGACTTAGAGAACAAACTTACGGTTACCGGCGGGAAGGTGGGAAGGGATATTTAGGGAGTTTGGGATTAACATGTACACACTGCTATATTTTAAATGGATAACCAACAAGGACTTAATTGCATAGCACAGGGAACTCTGCTCAATATTACCTAACAACCTAAATGGGAAAAGAATTTGAAAAAGAATAGATACAGGTATATGTATAACTGAATCACTTTGCTGTGCACCTGAAACTAACACAACATTGTTAATCACTTATACTCTAATATAAAATAAAAATTTTAAAAAAAAGAAGAAGAAGCTATAGCCTTTTCTTTTGTCATTCTCCTTTCAACACTTTAGCAGGGACAACCCCAATCTGTCACCTCTATGTCTGAAAGTAATAATAGTAATGAATAATATTATTAAAGTAATACAAAAGAAGTAATAATAATAACTTCAATAATAGCTAGACTTTGTTGTGTGCTTCTTGTCGAACACTGTGCTGAAATCACACTT